>NC_056527.1:59966030-60023607 GCF_019175285.1 Sceloporus undulatus | reverse complement strand
ACTAAATTCTAAGCATCCCATTTGAATTGTATAAAGCAATCCTGTGATGGCATCTCGAATCCATTTCTTTTAGTAAAACATTAGTACCTTTACTTTTCAGATATTTATTAAGATGTTTTCATGCACACTGAAACAAGCATGTTAAACAGATTGGTGAATCAGTTTGGTGTAATATACAGAACTATAAAGCAGCTGTGTTTAATGAATTAGTACAATAAGAAAAATAGATTGACTAAATTCTAAGCATCCCATTTGAATTGTATAAAGCAATCCTGTGATGGCATCTCGAATCCATTTCTTTTAGTAAAACATTAGTACCTTTACTTTTCAGATATTTATTAAGATGTTTTCATGCACACTGAAACAAGCATGTTAAACAGATTGGTGAATCAGTTTGGTGTAATATACAGAACTATAAAGCAGCTGTGTTTAATGAATTAGTACAATAAGAAAAATAGATTGAGACATTGTCTTTTAAAAGTTGGTTTATAGAGACTTTACCCCTTAAGAAAAATCTCAAAAACTAATTAACAGACTCTATATAGCTTTGTAAAAACTATCTACAATCATAAAACCTTGAAATAATTTTTTGACAATGAATCATAATATCATAATGAATAAACTAACCACACCATACTATAACACTTCCTACATATACACTAAATTTTGTTCAAACACATTGGCCAGGATCAAAAGCCAACTAATTTAGGCACACCAAGGACATGCTCAGAAGAAATTTGGGACGGTTTTTGTTCTTTGGATGGGCTCTTCCCATGCCATCTCATAATTTGCTTTGGAAAATCTTCTGATTCAACAGGCTACATGATGGTCGACTATATATGAAGCAGTGGGCCAGGGTTGTGTTAATCCTATGGAATTAATCATGCAATGACACAGTCACCATATCTACAATTTGGAAATTATTACAACTACTGTCTGAAAACTAAACAAACAGCCAAGAGAAATACATAGGGAATCTGCTGCACACCAAATATCTGGTTCAGCTAATTTCAACAGGACACACTGGCTTAGATTTTAATAATCACATTTCCTTAGCTATACTTTGTGTACTTGAGGGACTATGGACTCCATTAAATTATTCCTACTGTCTAAGGATTAGGTCAGCATGGCACACAACTGACTTGTACAGACAATTAGCACGTATGGTCCAGTTCAAATACTGTACCCTTCCTTGGAGTGCCTCAGAATAATCTTACACAGCTCTGCTTTATAGCTGCTCTGCCTTAGGATCTGTCCATTTTTAGGAAAGGATGATGCCTCCTACATTTGCTGATGTTGTATTATCTGTTTCAGTTGAAATTATATTTATATAGTAATATAAATATGCGAGCCAGCATAGTGTAGTAGTTTGAGTGGACTACCATTCCAGAGACCAGGGTTTGATTCTGCACTTAACCATGAAAACCAGTGGGTAACCTTGGGCAAGCCACATGCTCTCAGCCTCAGAGGAGGGCAATGCAAACCTTCTCTGAACAAATCTTGACAAGAAAACCTAATGATAGGTTCACTTTAAGTCAAAAATGACTCAAACGCACACAAGAACAATATGGTTTTATTATATATTTTATTTATATTATAGTATATATTTATATTACATATTTTATTATCCCTAATTTGAAGATATGAGTTGACTGTGGAACTTAAATTTGGATCAACTGACAGGTCCATACCAAGAAAATGTTACCATTTTCAATATTGCAGCCTATTCAACAATTACAGTTGGGTGCATTATGTCAATATTTACAGTAGCACCACCTTTTTTGGTGTCTATACAGTTGGCTCTCCTTTTCCACGGATTCATTATCCATTGATTTAACCATCCACAGCTTGAAAATGTTTTTTTAATATATATTTAAAAACAAATCTTGATCTTATTATTTTGTATAAGGGATACCATTTTCTTATTATTTTATATAAGGACACCATTGTATTTAATGGGACTTGAGCATGCACGGATTTTAATATCCATGTGGGATCCTGGAATCAAGCCCCAGTGACACCATAGGCTTGCTATATATGGACCATCAACTCTTAGTGCCTCACATACATCTACTGAAGCATTATTTATGTTCTCAGATAAAGTAAAATCAACTATTGTAATTAATTTAATATGTGTTGGAAAGTACTAAATTTGATGTTAATGAAGCTATTATAACTGAGAGGAATAAAGAATTAAGATTGTCCTGTTCAAATCAATTAATGGATAACTGGTCTGGCTTCAGTATCTGTGGCCCTGTACAGACACTGGCACTTTGGGCCAGCTGGGGGGTGGTGTCTCCACAACAACATGCCCCTGCTCCTCCTCCAGGGCACCATGACGCCACTCCACACACTGCACGGTGTCACAGTGCTCCGCCAGTACTCATCTGGACAACGCAGTGCTGAAGAAGTGCCGTATAGCTGCAATGCCACAGCTTTCGCACCGTTTCCAGGGTGCAAAAGGAAGCCACTTTTTGCAGCTCCTTTTCGCGCCCTGAAGAGGCCAGACTGGGGCCGCAGTGTGAGGCTGCCACAGCCCCAATCTGGCTGAAAAAGAGTGGTTAGAGGCCACCCCTTTGGGGTGGTCTGTATAACCCCTGATATTTCTTTAGATCTAAAACCATGCTTGCTCAGCAAACCCTGATTCAGGTTTGTTCATTCATTCATTCATTCATTCATTCAATTTATATCCCATAAGGGACACAAAGCAATTCACATATTACGCAAAAACAATACACCTAAAAACATTCCAAAATACAAAACATTTTTAAAAATTGATTTGCATTCCCTATAACAAACTCCAGAGGTCTAAGGTAACCTTCTACCGATAACATCAAGTGGAGAGCTGCTTTAGTTCTAGATGCTCTTTTCCAATTCTAAAAAATCTGCCCCAGCCAAAAACAAGTGAGGGGGGAGCAAAAATGTGGCAGACATTTGTCCCCTATTTTCTAAAGAATGCAAGGTACCTTTCCCAGACAAGCGTGGGGTGCTGGAGAGTACACACTCACCGGGGATATACAGGGGAGAAATGTGCAGCCTCTGGACCTTTAGAAGCTGCTCTACTCGATATTAAGATTGTCAATCTACTTTGGCTTTATAATTATATGAAAACTATTATTAAAGCTAGTTTATTCTTAATCTCTTTTCTTAAAGCAATGCCAGATGAATACTGCTGTATCTCAGGAATTCTGTACCTACTCTGAATAGATTTGTTCCTGAAGAGGATACATGTCTATTGAAAGAATCCACTTTCTCTCCTTAGAGGACCCTTGTCCTTATTTGAATGAAAAGTGCTTTCAGATACAAACTATGGGGTTGTACAGATGAGAAGAAAGGGGCGGCCAGGGGCTGAACCTTTCTCCTCCGGATCATTGCCGTGGCAATCGCATGGGCTTGGCAACGATCTACCCCGAAAAGGAGCTGCATTCCCATGCCACTGTCAAGGCACCATTAGTGCCCTGGAGCAGTGCCATTTGGACACAGCAAACAAGGCACGACATTGGCACGTGCGGCGTGTGAACATGCATGCACCAAAAAGGTGCCAGGAGAGCACAAAGTTCTGCTGTCCTGAGCCCTACTTTTGGTCCCGGGCCACTGCAAAATGGCGGTCTGCACCAGGCTTATGACTACAAAAATCCTAGTATCCTTATACAGATGCTAATTACTATCCTTTTGAACTACTTTATTTAAATTGGTTTAAACTGATTTATTTGATTCTACTGTATACCACATTTAGAACCTAGGACACAGTGTAGCACATAAATATTATGCTCCCAAAGTTTCAAAGAGAATATGTTTGGGTTTGGGTTGAGACTATTCATTTGCAAGGTGATATTTCTTTTCCTTCATCGATCTAAAGAATGGAACAAATATGCCTGTTCCTACAATTGGAAAATCACTTTGCCCTTCCTGCGTCTGGTGTTGCCACTGTTGCATGGTCCTATTTAATCCCAAAGATAGCCATACTACATGCCACACTATATGCAAGATCAGACTATAAACCATACAATATGCAAGAACATTAGCAAGTTTATCTGTAGGCTGATTATTCAATTACAGTGTGTCCTACACACTCGCGGAGGTTAAGAGTGCAAGACCCCTGCAAAAGTGGGGGGAAAGCAAATACATGTGGCCAGTGGCATCTCAGGACCTCCCATGCCTTCCCCACTCAACCTAGGGTTGCAGAGTGGTGGCTGGGCAAGTGAGGCAACGGAAGGGAGAATGAGGAGCATACACACACGTACACTTCCAGGATGCTCCATCCCATGCTTTTCCCCCTGTGAAAACGCCTGGGACAGAGGAGGAGGAGCATAGGCATGTTCTTCCTTGCTGATTCGTCCACAGGCTTTTCCCTTGGAGAAAATACCCTGGACTGAGGAGGAAGAGGGCACATGCACTCTTCCTGGCCATGTGGAGGTGGGGGAGCACAGTTGCCCTTCAGACATGGACAAACTCGCAAATAATCAAATTCATGACTGTTAAATCCACAAAAATGGACTAACTATACTACAATTATAAATTATATGTTATTACATACTAGCCATATTATAAACTACAAACTCTGCTGCAGTAACACCAGCCCAACCGTGCAAAGAAAAGCCAGCTGTGGTAACAGCCTCCTCTACCACAGTTATGTGGCTCCAACAGTGTTGTTATATTCAAATGCCAAAATACTGCATTTCACAAAGCAGTCTGAAGTGAAATCAACAGATGATCATACAGAAAAACTGGCCTGAACCAGCAGATCCTACTATGGCTTACTTGTCAGTTCTGATTTAATGGAGCATCAACTGAAGTTTAGAATGAAAATGAAGTGATTTAAGACCCAAAGAAAATTTCTATTACTACCAATGATCCAGCTACTGGATGCTTCCAACACAATAAGAAGCCAACACAATGCTGGGATGGCAAAAAAAAAATGGAAACAGAGTTTACAGCAAAATGAAACCACAGTGCAGCAGGGGAAAAATAAGTCTGTAATTGTTTTCAGGATAGATACAAAACTATGCCAAATTGTTTGAAATCAGAATAATTTTATAATAGGATTATCCTACTATAATTAAAAATATGGTGGGAAGAAAATGGTTCCTGATCTTTAGGGGAAATAAATTTATTTTAAAATTTGTTTGAAAATAGTTATTTGTTAATATTCTCAAGTGCATCAGATCTTAATGTCAAGAGCATGTCTATTTACAAAGAAAAAAGGGGCAGTGAAATTTATCCTCCTTTCCATTTGAAAAATATCTTAGTCACAGTGATTCTCAACTTTACGACAAAAATTCAAAGAAGTGGCTTTTTGAAAGTTGTAATGAAAGCAGTGTTAATGTTATGTTAAATTAAGCCAGTGTTATCAAATAGCCCAACCACTGGTTAAACAAACATGTGCCCTGAGTTTTAGAGCAGGATTAGCAATACAGCACTTCAGTCTGTTTTAGTAAGAATTTAAACAAACAGCAGCACTCATTTTGCCTTCTAGAATTATTGTATCCTCTCGTCCAAGTCAAGCTGCCACTATGACAGACAGAGCGGGGGACTCACCACACTCTTACTCTGTGGCTTAGGTCGTTTGGTGGGATCCAAAGCAAAGACAGTATACTCAGAAAGAAAAGCAGGCTCTGATATCATCCCAGCTAGCAGCTGTCTCATTCAGTGCAAAAAGCAAGATGAAAAATAAAACAAAGTAGTGAGGTAAAGGGGGAAGGATACAAAAGCATGTTGCCATTTCATTTCACAAATATGTTTTGGCATGATGTGTACAAAAACTGCAAAAATATGCAGTTACCAACAAAAATACATGAACAGAATGCAATGAAGGTCAAACAGAACACTTAAATAAACAAAAATGTATGTATAGGCGTGAGGATAAAAAAGGAAAACTCAACTATAGGCTTCTTTTTTAAACAGTGTTTGTGTGTGTGTGTACACACATATATAATTGCAAACTGATAGATCACATAGAAACATTTTATATATATTCATTCATGCAGTTATTTATTTATAAATAAATCTATGTATAAATAAATGTTGACAAGTTAGACACAAACTTTTTTCATTTCGAAGAACTTGTTCAAGAAAATTCAATAAAGACATCTAATGTTTTTTTAAAAAATACCAGAAATCTAAACTCCTATGTAATAAGGACTCATGTGTTCATTTACTACACAATGTTGTTCAAGATCACAGCACATGCAATGTTCGTGTAAATTCAACACCATTGTCAATGCAACATTTAGGGAATAAGTACTACACAAGCCAGTGCTTAATTTATATTAACTGGAAAGACATAGATGAAAGAATGACACAGATACAGCCTGGTTTAAATTATAATTTCAAAAACCCATAAATGAATGTGCTAATTTTAAAGAGGTATGAGAAGCAAAAATGGATTATTGAATGTGATATTTTGTATTCCTGAAAACAAGGCAAGATGACAGCAATTTGAGCACATATGCATGTGGACATACAGGAAAAACCCAAAGGAAACAAGACACAATATTATAAGAATCTCTGTAGCTTTGCTTTGCTTATGTAAAGTATTATAAAAGGTAAAGGTAAAGGTTTCCCCTTGACATGAATTTCTAGTCATAATCGACTGTAGGGGACTGTGCTCATCTCCGTTACTAAGCCAAAAAAGAGGAGGGGGGGGTGTCAAAAGGTTAAAATAAAGGCATATTTAAACTGATTCTAGACTACAGCCTCCATTTTAATTTATGACTGAGCCAAGGTATA
This sequence comes from Sceloporus undulatus, assembly GCF_019175285.1. Taxonomy (NCBI): domain Eukaryota; kingdom Metazoa; phylum Chordata; class Lepidosauria; order Squamata; family Phrynosomatidae; genus Sceloporus; species Sceloporus undulatus. The sequence continues at coordinate 60,016,878 of NC_056527.1, read as the reverse complement.
GAAAAGCTCTGACTATTTCAATGTCTCCTTCATCCTCTGTGAAGTTATATAAATCACCCATGGTCATTATTTCTGTATTCTTAATGATCACTGTAACCCTGCTTTTGCACATTTTTTACCTTCCTCAATAGCTATTATAAGTTTTAACTATTTTTGCCAACAGCATAACCATCTGCACATCTTAAACTGTTGGTGTTCCTTCTTCCAGTTTTCATCTCTCCTTCCTCCAAGTCCAATCATGCTTTCCATGTGATCTGCAAATAAATTTAACAGACTGGGTGATAAAATGCAGCCTTGACTGATCCATTTGCCATTTGGAAACCAAATGTGTCTTTGTATTCTGTCCTGACAGTATCCTCTTGTTCAGATTATATGTTATGCATCAGGACAATCAAATATTGTGATACAACCATTTTTTAGAGGTATCCATAATTTTTCATGACTACGCAATTAAGAGTTTCACTATAAAACACAAGCTGATTTTCTTCTGAAATTCTTTAGTGTGTGCCATTCTCCAACATAGTGCCCCTTCCTTTTCTGAAGCAGCTTGTACATCTAGCATTTCTTGCTCACAAGGCAACTCCCAGAAGCTTTTACTAGTGGACATCCTTGTTGAACTTTAGAAATGGAAATCCAAAATCATTTGGAGAACCAAATTTAGGAACCACTGGTAAACATTTGGTATGCCAGTGCAAGAAGCAAAGAGGCTGTGTGACCCAGGCTGAAGCTTATTTACAGTAATATAGGATTTGTCAAATTACTGTTTTGTGCAAATGAAGCCAAAAAATCAATGTCTCTCTTTAGAAGCTCTTGCAGTGTCTCACCTGAGGACTACAGATACTAACACATTATGTTAGACAAGAATTTCAACAACTGTGTCTTTACCATCAACCTGAACCTAGAACAGTCCACACTAGTTCACTTTCTTGACACCTCTCTGGAAGTACATGAACAAACCATAAGCACTAAATTACATGGAAAACCAATGGATCACTAAGCATATTTGCATGTGTCAAGCCTCTATCCAGACACACCATTGTATCTACTGTTTCTAGCCAACTCTCAGATACAATCACATCTGCTTGGTCACACAACACAGGAACTCAGACTCATGGATTTATATCAAGCATTTCTCTAATCACAATATGCACCCAAAGAGACTGGTACTGTACTCAGGAACAAGCTAATACAGAGCAACTTCAAAAATATAATACATATAATAGCAGAACACCACTAGATGTCTAAAGAGTTTACATCTGAAAGTATTAAAACGTATCTCTAATGAACTACAACTTTTCTGGACAATTATACTGCTTTTTCATGGGCTTTTGGTAGATCTATATAGAACTTGCTTACTTACATTCTCCAAACTTAAATTCATGATCTACAAATAACACAACATGAATGGAAACATGGGGACCACATCCTGCTACAAACCCACAGGCCAACTTTGGGGCTAAACAGATGGCCCCTTTGCACCGGCTTGAGGGTGGCATCAGAGCATTTAGATGCCTCATGCTGACATTACCCCCAAGCTGGCGTCATGCCACCCACATGCCCACATGGTGGACAGCTTTGTGGTGCTTCAGCAGCATGGTATTTATAAGCCACATGCTGCAGGAGCATCACAAAATTGCAATGGCAGAAAAGCCGGCTTTTTGCCAGCTCAAAAGGGAGCGGCCCCAATCTGGCTTTCTCCAGGGCAGCTTTGAGCTGCCCCTTCAGGGCCAACTGTTTCTACCCACTGTCTTCACATCAACCCTGGCAACATAATCATGTGTCCTAATTATGCTACTTGCAACACTAGGAGCATATTTATTTGTTCATCTTCCAACATCATATATGCCATCTTCTGTAAGCAGTGCTCCTCCACATTCTGCATTATACAAATGAGGCAGACTCATACAAGAGAATAAATATACACAGATATGTGCCTTTATAGAAATAGCAATACACAAAACTGTGTCAGCACACTTCAACCTCTTGGGATATTCTCAAAATGGCTGTTGTGAAAGATGGGAATTTCAAAGAACTAGAGAGGACGACCACTGAATTGGAATCCACTCACAGCTTCCAAACAATTAGCAGAGGTATGAACAGAGACAATGGTTTCTTAGTGCACTACATATGTGTATATTTTGGTTTCATTACACAAAATCTTGGGTCTGCCTTCAACAAAGTCTCTGCCTTCAACAAAATCAATTCTCCTAGAAACAGTATCTATTATTTTCACACCTCTGAAACAATTAAGAGCCTAGCAGCGTATACGTCTCATGTATTGCTTTACAAGTAATTGGCAGTTATGCTAAACTAACCTTTTCAAGGCCTATAATAATATAATTGTCATCTTCTGTATTTCATTACCACCACTGTTGCACTGTTTTATTATTTATTTATTTATTTATGTATTTATTGTAACTGCAGTTTTTGCATTCACATACAACTGAATATATCTATAGGTAATCACTTTTCCCTAGCATTGTGTAATTTTCTGCTTATCTATACCTGGATGTGCCTGTCACCTGCCTGGCTCTCTTTAACCACCTTTAAAAGCTCCACTTGTCACACTTTCACCATGCTAGCATGTTTTACATTCATGTTGTATTTTACATCTCATACTTCCTTGGATGATGTAAATACTTGTCTACCTAAGCTGCATTACATGCAACTGAAGACGCAGGCTGTAATCCAAGCAAGGTTATGCTGAAATAAACTACTTGGGCAAAAAGATGCTATAAGATCCCTGTTTTAGACTAAAAGAGACATAAGATGGGTATCCCTTAAAAACATTCAATAGCAACTCCTCCTTCACTTGAACAGCTAAGGTACAAGGACACAACCCCCCTACACACACACAGTATACATGAAACAATCATCCTAAACTGGGGCAATCATCCTAAAAAAGAGTGCTGTTCTAAATATATTCCATTTGTCATTTGAATACAGCATCTTGTTTTAATACCTTCTACTCTCCACCCAGCACTATGGAGATACTCATCCTCATGCACATGTAGATAAATGCTCTGGGCACATGCAAACTGGCATATCTGTTCTGATTTATATTGCACTACTTAACATTATTTCTTGATGCTTCTTGCAATCTCACTTGCTACCCATGTTCTTCTGACTTTAAAAAAAAGTTTAGTAGAAAGGAGACACATTTCAATTCATTTGTGAGCATCTTGCTTGTGACATGGGTCGTAATGTTAAATATGTATTGATACAACACTCTCACACCTCTCCCCAGACGGTGTTGCAAGCCTGACATGACTGCTTCTCCCATAGCGTCTCCAGTCTTTTTTTCTTCTAGAGGTATAGTACTAAAAGTAAGGCAGTGTGATGTAGTGGTTTGGGTGTTAAGATTATGATTCTGAAGACCAGGATTCAAAACCCTGCTGAGCCATGGAAACCCACTGGGTGGCCTTTGGCAAGTCACATTCTCTCAACCTCAGAGGAAGGCAAAGGCAAAACCCTTCTGAAGAAATTGCCATAAGACAGAAACAACTTGAAGAACAAGAATAACAATGTGCCAAAATGGTAAACTACAATACGGTATGTTTCCTCTAACTATACAAAAACAATCACAGTTAAAGACATCATTAAAATTTACTGTTTTGCACTATACAATGGGCCTGCTATATCAGCAAGCTAACCATTAGCAAACTGGAGTTTCTGCAGATCACCTCACCCTATATTAGTCTATGGTGACATGTGCACATAATCACGCCAACATGGGTGCGTGCATGCTGCCACCTATTAAGCTTCTGCATTTTTTCCCATCTGCCAGGGGCGTGTGGAACCGAATCACATTAGATGGGAAAGGCACACTGTGCTTCTTACCTCAGGGAGAAACAGAAGTAAACAACCACATCAAAGCATCTTAAGCCAAAATGAGGAATGGGCAGAGAATTGGACACAGTAATACCACATAGGAGCTTACAGAATTAGGATAATGTTCTAGAGAAATATTAATTTTAAAAAGAAACTCTCTCTCTCTATAGAAAGAGAGGTATTACCAACAAAATGTATTGATCAAGGCTGGAAATGAAGCTAGCCAGGCGATGGGTTCCAAAAGCAGGATTTGGGATTGCCTTGAAAGTAAAGTTAGAAAGCACAGCATGCATTTATCCTCCAATTCTGATGGCTCTGTCCTTTGTCTTTTCCATTTGCAACAACTGTTCCATTTGCTGTCAGAGGATTTCTTAAGCTTTTCTACACTACAGGAAAAAATCCTCCCACAATCATAACATGAAGTTCAAAAGCCGGGTTATGGGTAGAGTATGAAATGTTAAAACCCACAACCTATATCACAACATGCAAATTGCACTGTATGTAATTATGGTTGTGGTAATTCGTGAGAATAAATGAAAAATGCACCAAGACAAGAGACACAAGAAGCCCTGTGTATGTGTCCCCCCCTTTTTTTTCAGGCTTTCCTACCTCCCAGATTCATCACCAGAAAGAGTATCTCACAAATTATATTGAACAAGAAAATATATAATTTCTATTTCCTGCACAGAAATAGGAAGACTGATGTTCCAATATAATCATTCATACATACAAGGAGCTTCGGATCTAATAATTCGAAGAAGCTTTAACTTTCTTATGCTAAGGAACATTTCATCAAAATATTCATTTTGTACCTCCTTAGCACAATGTGTCAGGTGAACTGAAGCTAGCCACATGGATATTCAACAGAACTATCATGCTCCAGATGTTTCATGAAAAACAAAACCCCATCTACACAATTTAAAAATGAAGTTATCTCTCAACAACCAGAGTTCAAGAAAACATATATTTAATACCCATCTGTCAGAGATTTATTCTTGTTATATTCGATTCGACACCTTGATTTGATCATCTATAAAATTTATTGCTGGGCTCATTATGCATGGTACATGTCTGAAAACCATACTATAAAGGAGTCTAAGGCTGAAATTGGCATCTTTCTGAACAGGCCCTTTTAAAGTTCCACTTGGAACTTTCATACTCTCTCATTCAGAAGAACACTATATTGAAACATTCTTGTCCTGTGATACATATATGCTCATCCCTCCACATTTGCTGGAGTTAGGGGCACAGGACCCCCGTGAATGTGGAAAAACTGCAAATAACAAAAATACTATGTTTTTACCTGAGAGAACACCTCTCTAGGAATCTCTAGGTCCTTCGGTGTGACATTTGGTTAAAGTTGCCCACAGAGTTGCGCTGGAGAACATATTAATAAAATCCTTAAATAATCAAATCCACAAAAGTCAAAGCTGCAAATGTGGAAGGATGAGCGTTTCTAATATTGTTTTAAATATTTTTCATTGAATTTTGCCAGATTTGGTTCCTCTTTTCTCACTGTTTGTGCCCTCCTCCTTTTTAGCTACTAGATTTTCAGCCTACCTCTTTGCTGGGTGTTAAAGCACCTTCGTCATTTTGCTCTACAAGTGAAGATGTTCTGCTCCTGACTACTGGAGGTGGAGTTGTAGAGGGTCCCTGTAAAGTAACAAGAAATGAAAAGCATGACTCCTCATATACAAATACAGTATCTGATAATATGCAGCACTGTTTAAACCTAATCTCATTATTTAACAGTATTTCTTGATTTTTTTTAAATTGCAAATTCTATAGCAATACTTTCAGGACTTCAAGTCACTTTTATGTCAATTCCAAATGTGGCGCAATCTTGGACAATAAATTCCAGTATCACGGTTACAGCAATGCAACATTTTGGGTCACATTCGGTATTTTCATACTTTACTCAAGAATACACCATGTTGTCAATTCTGTGGTGTTTCAAGTGAGGAAATTCATCTGAGCAAATTAGTTAATTGTTCTAACAATGTTAAAAGGTTTTGTGTTTACAATTAATATCTAGTTTCCATGCTTCCTTTTCAACTCCATTTAGTGAATCTGAAGAAACTAATGCCAAGACATAAAAACTGGTCGCTAATTCTTTGAAAGATGATGAGGTGGGTGACATTTTTCATCCTCCTTTACATTAAAATTTCAGCACATGGGCCAAAGGGGATTTCTCTACCAGATGAGCTGTTGTTGTTGTTGTTGTTGTTGTTGTTGTTGGGACTGCTATTCTGCATCTGTAGTCTGATGCCGTGATACAACCTACTTCACCATCTCAGCACTTTCCCACTTCATTAAGAACTCATTAATCTACACATACAGACCAAGCATCAAGATCGTAGGCCTACTGCTTTAAATTACAAGGAAATTTTCACAGAACATTGTCTGAGCAGCACAACTCCACCTTTCTCTTTGCAGGTTTGGAAGATAAGACATGTTGCACAAAGACCAGCAGTTCTCAACTTGTGGGTCGCAACCCCTTTGAGGGTTGAACACCCTTTTCACAGGGGTTGCCTAACACCATCGGAAAACACATATTTCCGATGGTGTTAGGAACTGAGAAACCACAATTTTATGGTTGGGGTGACCGCAACATGAGGAACTGTATTAAAGGGTTGTGGCATTAGGAAGGTTGAGAAACACTGCACTAAGACTCTTAAGACTAGGTTTGAATCCCTGCTCAGCTATGGAAACCCACTGGGTGATCTCAGGCAAGTCACACTCTCAGCCTCAGAGGAAGGCAAAGGCAAAAGAAAACTCCATAGTAGGTTCGCTATAAGGCAGTAATGATTTCAAGGCACACAACAACAAGAGTATATTACACTGGCATAACTTGTACATACAGTATATTCACTAACAGCATTCCCTGACAGGTCCAAGGGAGGCAAAACTAACCTCTGGGCCCAGCAAAGTATAACCAACCCCCCGATTTGCAACATGTATTTTGTGCATTTTAGTTGGCCCAAAGAAGTATCACTATTTTGTGCATTTTGGATGTTACAGCACAAAAACTCCTCATTATAACCTCTTAAGCAATTACTTCTGGACTAATGATGTTAAAAGGTTTTAAACAAACACTCCAGAAAGTAACAACAACAGTTGCTTCCAGAACATGAGTTATGGTGTTGTACCAAGCCAGTTTCGTCCATGCAGTTAACATGTTCCTTCTCTTTCAGGTGCCCCATGTTCATGAATAAAGACACTGGCAATGAAGAAACAAAACGGGAGAAAACCATATGTGTGTTGTTTCTGACCTATGGAACAAATATCAGAGTTCAACGTAGCTTCAAAGGACACACACACAAAACTGTACATCTGTGTGTACATGCATATATATATATATATATATATATATACACACACACACACACACACCTCTCGATATATATAGTGTTGTGTGTGATATATATATATGCATGTTACACAACAGATGCATATACAATATAATATTATCGATAATATAATATATATATATATACACACACACACACACACACACACTGGCTTGGTACAACACTATATATACACATACACACACACACTATATATATATATATATACACACACACACACACACACACACACACACACACAGAGAGTTGGCCCCTCGTATCCACGAATTCATTTTGCCACTTTATATAAGGGGAGACCATTCTACTGTGCCATTGCATTTAATAGGACTTGGGCATCCATGGATTTAGGTATCCACAGAGGGTCCCAGAACAAAACCTCAGAAAATACCAAGGGACCACTGCATATGCATTTATCCAATTTATTCAATATGCAATATTATTATATTGCTGTACAGTATATTATAGATGTTATATTATATTATAACGTATGTACTGCCTACAGACACCTTCCTTCCTGGATGATTCGGACGCAATCCTACAGCTATAAACCCCGCTAATCTGAAGGGGCTCATTTTCTGAGCTGGACCGGGCTGATGAAACTACTAATGCGCTCACTGGGACGTTGTGTGTGTGTGTTGTGTGCCTTCAAGTCTTTTTTGACTTATGGCTCCCCTAAGACAACCCTTTCATGGGGCTTTCTTAGCAACATTTCTTTCAGGCTCTCAGTCTGGGGGAGTGTGCCTTGCCCAAGATCACCCGGTGCCTTTCCATAGCAGGACAGAGATCTGAATCCAATGCTTAAACCACTCACCATGCTCTCTCACATTCTGGATCCATTTATGTACTCAGCAATCATGATCACTGTTAATTATTTATTAAACGTAGGGAGATCTTGTAGCACCTTTGAGACTCACTGAAAGAAAGAAGTTGGCAGCAGGAGCCTTCCTAGACCTCAGCCTACTTCCTCAGTATCAGCATTAGTGCCTGTAAAACGCAATTGTTCTTGTTGCTGTGTGCCATCAAGTCAGAAACCTCATGATAGGCTCTGCTTAGGCCCACCATAGGTCAAATATGACCTATGATGGCCCTAAGGGGAATCTATCATGGGATTTTCTTGGCAAAGATTTGTTCGGAGGAGGAATTCAAAAATACAGACTATTTGTCGGTAGAATCAATACACAGAGAGATCTTGTAGCACCTTTGAGATTAACTGAAAGAAGTTGGCAGTGTGAGCTTTCCTAGATGAAAGTCTACTTCCTCAGGTGCATTTACTTCCTCATACGTGCATCTGAGGAAGTAGACTGAAATCTAGAAAAGCAAAGATGCTACAAGATCTCTCCACTACACTCCAAAGGAGTTTGTTCCACTGTCGAACAGCCCTTACTGTCAGGAAGTTCCTCCTAATGTTCAGGTGGAATCTCTTTTCCTGCAGCTTGCATCCATTGCTCCGGGTCCTGTTCTCTGGAGCAGCACAAAACAAGCTTGCTCCCTCCTCAATATGACATCCCTTCAAGTATTTGAACAGGGCTATCATATCACCTCTTAACCTTCTTTTCTCCAGGCTAAACATCCCCAGCTCCCTGAGTCGTTCCTCATAGGGCTTTATGGTTTCCAGACCCTTCACCATTTTAGTCACCCTCCTTTGGACACGCTCCAGTTTCTCAATGTCCTTTCTGAATTGTGGTGCCCAGAACTGGACACAGTATTACAGGTGGGGCCTGACCAAAGCAGAATAGAGTGGCACTATTACTTCACTTGATCTAGACACTATACTTCTATTGATGCAGCCTAAAATAGCATTGGCCTTTTTAGCTGCCGCATCACACTGTTCACTCATGTTCAACTTGTGGTCTACTTGGACTCCTAGATCCCTTTCACACATAGTTTCATTCAGCCAGGTGTCACCCATCCTATATCTGTGCATTTTATTTTTCCGCCCTAAGTGCAATACCTTACATTTCTCCGTGTTGAATTTCATTTTGTTAGCTTTGGCCCAGCTTTCTAGTCTATTCAGGTCATTTTGAATCTTGATCCTGTCCTCTGGGGTATTAGCTACTCCCCCTAATTTGGTGTCATCTGCAGATTTGATGAGTATGTCCCCAATTCTGTCATCCAGGTCATTGATAAAGATGTTGAATAGCACTGGGCCCAGGACAGAGCCCTGTGGGACCCCACTGGTCACTTCTCTCCAGGATGAAAAGGAGCCACTTGCTTTGCCATTGCTTTCCCCTGAGGAGGCTGAGAGAGTGTGACTCTCCCGAAGTCACTGGGGCTGCGTCCACACTGGAGAGATAACCCGGTTTGGCACCACTTTAACTCTTTTTGTGGTTCAAGGCTATGGCATTCTGGGAGTTGGAGCCCACAACAAACTCCAACTCCCAGAATGCCATAGCCTTGAGCCAGGCCAATTAAAGCGGTGCCAAACGGGGTTATCCCTCCAGTGTGGACGCAGCCCCAGTGGCCGAGTTGGGGACGGCGCCTACCTGGGCCGGGCTCCGAGGGGCGGGCGAGGTTTGTTCTTCGCTGATCTTCTGTTTCAGCTTCTTGAACATGACGGCGTCGGAGAAGCGGCGGCCGCTTCGCGGGGGTCTCTCTTTCTCCGGAGGGCCCTCGGCCGACCTCGCTTCGCCCCTCAGAGAACAGCGGTAGAGGCCTCGTAATGGCCGCCGCTGACTCCTCTCCCGGCCGCCGCTTCGAGTCTTCTTCTCTGCCCCTCACGCAAGCGGCAGGTGAGCCAGCCGAGGCACTGCGCATGCGCGGCCAACGTGGAGCAGGAAAGGAAAAGGAGTACGGCGGCCGCCAAGGTCCAATTTTCCTTCGGGATGTGAAGCTACGCTTATTTCCCTCAGCGAATGACCTGTTGCCATATACAGCATTAAGCACTCAAGAAAGTGGAAACAGGATGTGCATCTACACTAGTGGTCCCCACTCTGTGCCCTTTTAAGAGACTTTGGACTTCAGCTCCCAGAATCCCAGGCTATTGGCCAACGTGGCTGAGGCTTCTGGGAGATGTAGTCCAACATCTCTTAAAAGGCACAGTTTGGGGACCACTGATCTATCTACAGCACTGTAAAAAATATGTAGAGAGATCTTGTAGCAAGAGTCACTGAAAGAAAGAATTTGGCAGCAGGAGCTTTCATAGATGAAAGTCTACTTCCTCAGATGCATTTAGATGCAATAATAATAATATGTAGAGAGACCTTGTAGCACCTTTGAGCACCTTTTTATAAGGGACACCATTTTATTAAGCAATTGTATTTAATGGGACTTGAATTAAGTTTTTCCTAGGAAATGGCACCTGAATTGAAGTGAATCAGAATCTCTAAAGTATTAACTCCAGTAATATTTGCAGGCAAGACTTTATGACTCAGGTGCAGATATTAATAGCTGCTCAGTATAATACTGAAGATTGGTCATGACTCATGATCAAACCCAGAGCAAAGTTAGGCTTCATTTAATAGACTTTCTGTAACATAGGTAACTGGGCCAGTCATTAAACATTTAGAGCAACTACGCAAATGGAAATTCAAAGATATGTTCAGCACATTGATGCTAGTATGTAAATTTCACATAGTTACATTGTAGGCCTCAAAAATAATTGCACTCTCTTGTTTCCTCTTTTCTGATCTAGAAAAGCAGTAGTCCAAGTGAAGAGGTGATACATACATCAAATAAACTGAGGCAAGAAATGTGGTCCTCCAGATGCTTTTATGAACAACTCCCAACCTTTTATCATTGGCCATGCAGACTGGGACTTGTGGGAGTTAAACTATCTGGACAGTCAATATTCACCGACCCTTGAAATAAGGCATAGAATATGCTTGGTGTGATTTACCCTTCTTTGTATGAGGAATTATCCCAGAGCATGTTTGTTATCCATTTCTGATCTGCACTGGTGGATGCTAATACAGAATCAAGCAGTAGCAGTTGTCTGAGACAAACTTACATTGAGAGATTTGCTCCCTGAGGATACTAGATACAGCCCACCCTCCGTATCAGTGGACTTGCCATCCACAGATTTGAGCATCCACAGATGGCAAGCCTGAATGGGGGGCAGAGGAGGATGAGGAGGGAGGAAGAAGATGAGGGAGGCAGGAAGGAAAGAAAGAAAGAAAGAAAGAAGGAAGGAAGGAAAGGACAAATGGCAGCAGCAGTGAAAGCGGACAGGGACGTAGCCGGGGGGGTTCTTGGTGTCCGGAACCCCCCCTTCCATTAGAAAAATGAATGGTGCGTGCTGCTGCGCCGCTGCACCCAAGCCCCAATATAATGGTGGCACTTAGTCTGGACCCCCCCCCCCTTCCTAAAATCCTGGCTACATCCCTGAAGCGGAGGAGGAGAAAGGAGGAGAGGGAGGTGGGAAGAGGAGAAGGAAGGATGGAAGGAAAAGGAAGAGGAAAGGGAGGAAGAGCTGTGGCAGTGGCAACAGGGGGAAGAGGAGGAGGAGGCATGGAAAAGGAGGAAGAAAAGGTAGCCCCCTGCCATCCACCACGTTGAAAGTGACGAAGCTGGCCCGGGTAGGGGGGGCAAAGTGCCATTATTCTCAATGGTGGTGTGGCTGTACCACCATTGGGTACTATGGGACTTGAGCATCTGCAGATTGTGGTATCTGCATGGGGATCCGGAAACCGGAACGGATCCCCTGCAGGTACCGAGGGCCCCTCTATTTCATTTGCAGGCAATATTAACTGTACCACGCAGAGAGAAGCTGCACTCAAATATATAGGAGGCCGTAGTTTAACCTAGAAAGCAGATTTGTGTGTTTCTCATACACATACCCAGCATTTATGGTAAAATATGTTGTATGCTTAGAATTACCATCCATGTTGTACAAAGTTTATAACCCTATGTATAGGCAGCTGGCAGCTTTGACTAATCCTGATAGTGAAGTATCTTTGGCATATACTTAAGACATAGATATGTGCGTATATGAAATATTTCAGATATATCCTACAGGGGAAGTCTTTCTCTTGGTCCCACCAACATAACAAATTTACTTGGGGACAAAACAGACGGCCCCTGTGTGGTAGCTTTGGGGTGTGCCGTTTAGATGACGTATGCTTCCAAGCCAGCGGGAAGGCACCATGAAACTGCCTGCCCAACCACATAACGGGCAACTTTACAGTGCTCCAGCAGCATGGTGTTTATACGCTGCATGCTGCAGGAGCACTGCAAAGCCAGCTTTTTGATGGCTCAAAAAGGAGTGCCTTTTTGTACCCTTTTTGTGCCCAGGAAAGGGCATGATAGCTGTGGCACCATGGCTTTAAGGTGCTCCTTTGGTGCTGTGCACCATGGCGCCATTCGGTGTGTGGAGTGGCGCACAGCATCACACTGTCCTGGGGCGGAGTCAGGGCATGCGTCATGTGGACACCACACCCCGACTCCGCCCCCAGGGCAGCCTCTATGGCCAGTGTACACAGCCCTTCAATCAATCAATAAAGTTCTATCTTTTTTAACTCTTTAATATTTAATTTATAATGAAATGGCAATAAGGTGACAAGTAGAAAGAACTCAGCTTGATTAAAATGTAAACTATTGCCTATAGCACCAATATATTAGATTACATTTCATGTGTAAGAAAACAGAAAAATTACTTGAGGGACCTTTTTCTGTTGCTCTTCAAAATGTGTTCTGTCTTAAATCCTGACTCCCTTAATTAAAAGCCGAAATTCTGCCATAGTCCCTTCAAGCCAAAACACAATATAATACAAGACTGTGTTACACAATAAAGGAGACTTTATGATGCTCTTTTCCTTCTCCACCCTCAGCACAAACAAAACTCCACCCCGGTCTTTCGAACTTCTCATACATTATTCACGGCATACTAAAGAGCTCTAATTTTCTTATACAAAGTACACTCGCCTTATTAAGCATATAATTACATATGTGAGTTTCAGAAGATTCAGATGTATTAAGTTCTTTGCCAAGTTTAGCTGGGTACAGAGAAGTTCTTTAATGCAACAATGGAAGGAAAATTTCTTCGCTCTCATTTCAAGCAGGTTAACATTGTTTTTTAATGCATAAGGCCATCATCTGATGTTAAGAGCATTCATTTCTCAGTGACTGCAACTTTACCAAACCCTTCAAAGCTTGTGATTCATTGAAGGAGAGAATGGGTAAAAAGCACAATGAGGGGTGGAGAGAAAGTAAGAGAAGAGGAGACATGGAGTAGCAATAGGACAACCTCTCAATTATCCAAGTACATAATAACAATAAAAACACTAGTAGTAGATAGGGGAATTGTGGCAGCTCACCCAAATAATAATATATAAACCCAGAAAATAACAACAATAAAAATTAGAGACAATTCAGTTTATTTATTTCAATTATATGTCGTCTTTCTCCCAGAAAGGGACCCAAGGTGCCCCATTTTAGTGATACTACCATTTCTGGGAACTCTAGGCACATCTGCTGGTATGCATACCTACTATGCCAAGAAAAATGGCTCTGTTCTTTCAATGTACTTCGAAGGTGATCCACAGCAGGCAGGATGGGGCAGCCGTCTAACTTTGTCCCTCGGACAACATTCCCTGCACCATCTTCAAACCATATTGACTACAAACCTATGCACTCATTTGAGAAGTCAGCCATCCAGAGTCTAAACATGATACTTAGACTTCAAACCCATGGATACCTATCCGTTAATTAAAATTAGCATGCTTTAAAACCACATAATCCACAAATACCCCTAGAGTTTCCTTAATTTCTGGTGTCTAGATTTAATGGTTTTGGAAGAGGGGGCAAACACGTGTTCCCTTTCAGGTGTCTTTCACGCTCCACAATTATAGCAGTTTGATTCTACATTAACTGCCTCTGCTCCATCTACAGAATGCTGGGATTTGCAGTTGAGGAAGAGGTACTTAGAATTCTTCGTCTGAGAGATCTGGTGCTTCACCAAACAGTAAATTACAAGACTCTGTATCAAGCAGCAATAGTAATTAAAGACTACCATTCAAAGAGCTATGACAGTACTGTACAGTAGTGTGAAAGAGATAGGAAACTATTGCATCTGGATGCTGTTAACTGAAATGACCACTAGATGGTAATACGTACGCAGACAAACAGCTGCAATTTGCTAATCCACAGGCATAAACACAGCAAGGATTTCTGTGAAAACCAAATTCACAAGATGGACTAAACAGAAGCAGAATTTGTGTGTCAGCATTTTCACTTGTACTGCCTGTGCTACTACAGTAGTCTGTTTGCATTGAAGTGTTTTGAAACACGGCGAAGTAACAAATCTAAGGTCAGGGCACTTCATTTTCTTTACATATGAATCCTCCTGACCAGAACGTACTGTTCAACTTTGGCCCTCAGACTTTTGTAAATCTGAAAGATTATTACTACAGTTGGTCCATAATAAGACCCTTCATAGAGTGACCAGCAAGGAATCATCTGCACGGGCAAAATCAGGGACGAGATTTATTCCATGCTTGTCCCTGCTTCAAGACACACAGTGCTGTTGTTCCTGCTTATACTAATTTATCAGTGTTGCAGATGTATAAACACAAGAACAACACTTACCATTCACTGCTCATGTAATAGGCATACCTCAGTTGACAAAGAAACCCCTTTGTAGTTGTTCTTAATGCCTCCTGCTCCCTTTTCTTCCTCATCATCTGTCTACCTGGCTTTTTTAGCAGCATTGACATTGGAAGGATTGTGAAAGAGGGCAATAGAAACACAGATTTTCAGTGTCAAGTTGCAACAGTGTGTCTCTAGTGAATAAAGCAATGCAAGCTTGAGCTGTGAAAGAATGGGATTCTACTCTAGGGAAGACTACTGAGCCTATATATGGTGAATAGGACCTGTCTTCAGAATCCCTCACTGAGAATGTATGGACAGCAAAACAGAGAGAAAGCGGGAAAGCAGATAAGCATGCCTCATTCAGCATGTTAAAGACCCATAGATTTATAAGTATGGTCAACAGAATGCAAATTTTAAGAACAGTGATGAAAGAAAAAAATCCCTAGATATGTTCTGGAAGAAGTTTTCAAGTTGTCTCTAAAAGAGTGAAAATAGTTTTGTTTACTGTCAGCCCACTATATCCGTGGATTTTTTTTTTTTATCCACGGATTGAAAATATTTTAAAACTATATAAATTCCAAAAAGCAAACATTGACTTTGCCATTTTATATAGGGGAAACCATTTTACTGTGCCACTGTATATAATGGGCCATGAGCATCCATGGATTTTGTTATCCACAGTGGGTCCTGGAACAAAACCCCAGCAGATACCAAGGTCCCCCTATAGTTGTGCAGTACTTGCCTAACCTGGCTGTTTCATTTCACATGTGCATATTATTGGTTTTCGATAAAGAGTTTGCTGAAACATATTGAATTGTTCTCTTTTGTGTGGAACCTATCCCTATTATTTCTAGGTTACTTTATTTCTGGTGTCAGTTTTTTGTTAATGTTAACGGATTAATGCCCAGAAACACATCTGCTTCATTATGTGAGGGATACTTGTATACTGTTTTATTCTTTAAACGTTGATGATGTTTTCAATGAGGATCTGAGGTGACAAATGTAATTGTTGTCAACAACAGCAGCATTGTCAGCAGCAGTGCCACCACCACCACTAGGATTTATAACCTACTTTCCAAAACTGAGATGCACAGTTTTATTAAATGAAAGAAGAATAGAACTAATACACCAAAAAGACAAACTATTACAAGATAATAATTATTAGTATATTATATTTATTTTTATCCTGCTCTTTCCCTAGAATTGGGCCACAGTGTGGCTCACAATATTAAAAGAACGGTACAATTAAAAACATAGAAAAGTAGTACATTAAAAATTAAATTAAATAATTACAATATTAAAACACCATAGATTGCTTGTTAAAAGAATAAAATGCAGTTAAAAAAGATAAAACTGTTTAAAACTATTTATTTACTTATTTATTTATTTAGAGAATTAGGGAGAATCGTAAGACCTCACTCAGAATACTGCATCCAGTTCTGGACATCTGACTTCAGGAAGGATGCTGAGAAGCTGTAGCATGTCCAGAGGAAGGAGACCAAAATGGTGAACGGTCTGGAAACCATGCCCTATGAAGAGAGACTTAGAGAGCTGGGGATGTTTAGCGTGGAGCAAAGAAGGCAAGAAGTGACATGATAGCCATGTTTAAATATTTGAAGGGATGCCACATTGAGGATGGAGCAAACTTGTTTTCTGCTGCTCCAGAGACTAGGACATGGGACAATAGATTCAAACTACAGAAAAAGAAATTTCTCCTAAATATGAGGAAGAACCTCCTGACGGTAAGAGCTATTTGACAGTGGAATATGCCGATGGACTGTGGTGGAGTCTCCTTCTTTGGAGGTTTTTAAACAGAGGCTGGATGGCTTTCTATTGGGGGTGCTTTGATTCTGAATTCATGCATAGCAAGGGTTGGACTGGATGGCCCTTGGGGGCTGTTCCAACTCTGATTTTATGAATTAAATCAAAATCACAAATTACTAACATGAAAGTAAGAAAAGTACAGAACCCACTTGATTAACAAGTCCAGTCATCATCAGACATTTAGAAAGTCATTTGTCAAAATCATGCAAGAAGCAACGGTACCAGGCACCACCTTTACATTGGTAGGATAACTCCTAGATTCCACAAGCTGGCATAGCCTATGGTCCTGCTGGCCATGATATTGTGAGAGCTATAGTCCCAAAATAATTTTTCTGACCTCAGCTCCACACGCTAGCCAGAAAATGAAGGTTGGCTTAGTTGCATCTGTATGAATCAGCTTCTTGTTTGCTTTTATTATTACAGCCTGTTGGAAGCTGCTTTGAGAGTGTTTGGTTGCACTCTTATATACAGCGGAGTATATGTCCTATAAATTAGGATTCTAGTTTGCTAGTGAGACAGCTTTAAAATAAAGAATTAATAAAAGATGCAACAGCATTAAATTTAGAAGAATTGAAGGGGCCATTACTAAAATGTATTACTGGTTCAGAAATCTACTGAATCATGCCATGGTTGGATTTGAAAGATAAAATTACAAAGTTATAAATCTCTGAAATTTTCAAAGTCAATGGTGGAGTAACGTAATACTAGACTTTGGACTGAATAGTATTACAAGGGTGGAGAGAATTATCAGATGGTAATCCATAGTATTGCATTACCTCATTCAATTCAAAACATGGTAAACTAGCCCTAGGGCACCCGCAGGCCATTCTAGTCATACTCCTGAGTGAGGTTCTAGACTCTGCCCCAAAGTCCTGTCCTAATAGCGCAAATAATCATCCAAAAAGTTAATTTATCATTTCAGGACTACCGGTAGGTAATCTCTCAAAAGAGGTAAGACAGTTGATCTCATCTACATCACTGCAAAATAAAACCAAATTAGACTCCAGGCAGACTGACTAATAGTTATGGGAAATGTTGGAGCATTCTTTCTTGGAAGCATACTTTGTAGAGGTTGATTCTGCTCTCACATCCAATCATCCCCTAGATCTGCCGGTGTGTGTGGCCTTGGCTTGTTGCTGGTTGTCTGCAGAAAATCAATGTGGAAAAGATCATGCTGTCATTCAAAATATCATAGGTGGGGGTGTCCAAAAATAAAGTGGGTACAGACATGCAGTACTTACCCTAGCCTGTATTGGAAACCCCCAGGAAAGGAGGGGAAACCCACTATGTTCTGGGAATAAAAAGTTGTGGTTAGTACTGGACATTAACAAGAAAAAAAGAGCAGGCCAAGAAGAATGTTGTTCAGGCATCGGGGGGAGACACCTTTATAAGTGCATCTATTTGTTGTTGTTCTATGCCATCAAGTTATCTTTGACTTATGACAACCCTGTGAATAAGAATAAGAGACCTTTATCAATAGTCCTGCAAACTCAAGGCTTTGGCTTCCTATATTGAGTTAATCCAACCGTAATGTGGTCTTCTTTTCCCACAGACTTCTGCTTTACCAAGCAAAACAGTTTTGCCAATAAAAGTGCAGTGATAATTCCAATCCAATCCTGAGGATGTTGGCCAGTCTGGAAGAATCTTCCATTAGGCACAACACAGTAAAGAAACAGGTTTAAAACATTACTCTGTGTCACACTTATAAAATCTAGCCCTTAAAAAGGAGGGAAATCCAAAATGCAAAGTATATGAGCTGAAAAGTCTTGTGGCCAAATCTCTACAGGGCTTAAAATCATCACGATTTAAGCAATGACCAATTGGGACGAATTGGGAATTTCCAATTAAATTGTCGGTATTCGATTAGCAGGGCCATCTGTGAGATGCACTGCTGTCTTCCCTTTACTTCAATTTATTTCTGAACTCTAATTACTGCTTTATCCACTTTAATCTCTCCTACTGGCATCAGAGATTAATTTCCAGTTCACCCTTTATTACCAACTTTTCACTGGGCAGGAGAGCAAGAAATGTTCAGCAACCCTCTTATATCAGACCTATCTGAGGAGAATCTCTAGACTCTAGAAGTACAGCAAAGAGATTGTTCCAGTCTGAATCTTCTTAATGTTAGAGGTATGCATGGGAAAATGCAGGCAAAGCCTCTGAAGTTCTTTGTATTGATGAGGAATGGTTAAGGGGGACTTTATGCCTCCATTCATGGGGAAGAAAGTGGCTGTGGTACACAACTAGTGGAAGGATCTTCCTTTGAATTGGGGGCTATGATAAAGGTCAGATTGGAAGCCCCTGGGGCCAGGATTGGGTTCTGGGACTGCCAATAGTCTATCCTCTGTTGAGATGATTCATCCTGGTGCTGCAGCATAACGGAAAATATTAAGTTCATGGTATACTTCTGGGTCCCTCGGGCAGAATTCTAATTTTAGTTTTCATTAGTCACTACTGGCTTGCCAAGTGGAATAAAACAAAGCTGCAGATCAGAGGAACAGAACACAAACAATAAGGTTCTAAGTTTGCAGCGCTATTACGCACTTTATCGTTTTCAGCAGAGAGGGCACACAGCTTCCTTTTTGGCTTAGAGTGGCTATCAGCTTTTTTAAAATGGCTTGTCTTGGCAACAGCTGGCTTCTGCATTACAGTTACACTTAAACATGCAAAAAAAAAAGGACTATCTCATCCAAGGTGGTGCTGAAAATGAGAGTTTTAAAAACAGTTTCCCCAAATTTCATCAGGTCAATAAGAAAGAATCAGTATCTAGGTATATCTGTTTTGTTTAATACGTACTTTAATTTATTCCGTCATTTCAGAAATTGTGATATGCTGGGTTGGTTTGTTGTTGTTGTTGTTTTCATTTTAGTCTGTTAGAATTTATTTGTCCACTGTGATTTTTTTTCTTTATTAGTTTTGTAATTTGCTTTGCATATTTATCTATACAATCTTTCTAGACCACATTTCTTAAAAGGGAAAGCAAGAAAGTAGTATTTTATCCTTTTATGAAGTGTCTGTATGGTTTTCATTGTCTGTACACAGCTTTGATCTGTGGGAAAGCGGTATATAAATAGAATTTAGTAGTAGTAGAAGTAGTAGTAGTAGTAGAGGATTGTCTAAAATGTTTACAACATTTACAAATGTCATATGTGAGACACTACCATCTTGTATTTCTAGCTGAACCTTTGTTATAATGCAGAAGCTTCCCTGTTGCCAAACGGATGAAACATAGGCTATTATCCTATACATACTTGCCTTGAAATACGATCTGTTGAAATATGTTCCACTTTTCCCCTAGTAAATGTGTTTGGGACCAGATTCTACACATCTCTGGTCCTCTAAACTAGGGGTAAAAAGCATGTTTTTCTCCAGATGTTGTTGGACAGCAGCCCCCAGTATCCCCTATCTTTGTCAAGACTGGTCAGGGCTACTAGGATTTAAAGTCCAACAGCTATTGTAGGACTACATTATTCTCTCCCCTATTCTAAAACCGATATACTGTAGAAATCAACAGCCTTTAATGAAGGTTGCAGTGGTCAGTGATGATGATGAGAACTCATCACCTCAAAATGTACCACTACACCACTGATTCTGTGGGCTAACAGCAGCATGGTTAATGAAAAGCTGTCAGAGAGCCTGTACAGACAGGCCAAAATAAAGCTGTTTCAGGTCACTTTGGAGGTATGCTGTTTAAATGATGCATGTATCCTAAGAGGCTGGAAGGTACACCAAAGTCACGCTCAAGTCCTAAGGACTGGAGCACAGCTTTGGCGCAGCTTCTGGCCTCTTAAGATGTGTGTGTCATTTAAACAGCATACCTCCAAAGTGACACGAAGCAGTTTTATTTTGGCCTGTCTGTATGGGCCCAGAGCTAGCAATTCTGAAAAATTGGAAAAATCGAGGTTATGTGTGAAGAAAGAGTCATAACCAAAGGAGAAATCAAGAGGCAGTCTCCTTGAAATAATCAAGGACAGAAAAAACCGGTTGTTCAAACAAAGTTCAGGTGGAGCAAGGCTCTCCTTATACTGTCCAGTACTTCTTCCTGCCTAGAAGGGGCTCAATGGCCAACCAAAGCAGAAGTCCTGAAGATAGTTGGCTAAGAAGCTGCCACCTTCAGTTCAGTGGCTCACTGATTAAGTACCTCTACTTAGCAGAGAGGAAGCCATGAGAGTCAATTGACCTTTTCTGCGGTTAAGTAATTCTGCATTCCCTCTGTGTGAGATGTGACTAGATCATTCCCTAACAAAGTGGAATCATAGTGCTATAGCTGTGCAGTGCGCAAAGGCAGATATTCTAGACTTGCTTCCAACGAGGGAGATTCTTGAGAGTAAAATCATAGCAGGCTTGTTCTGCCAAGAGTAAGTCTGTCATACCATAAAAATAAAGCTCTCTAGGAGTAAGCTCCCAATTTTTATTCCCCATCCCCTTTGCTTTGATTTCTGGAAGCTCAGCAACAGTAGATTAAGAGGTGAACATCAGTTTGCTCATGTTATGTTGTGTTCTTTTAATTCACATTCATTCCATTCTTCTTTCCATAACCATACATACCACCTTGCTTAGTACAAACAGGCCTCAATATCCACTCGGTGCTTTT
Organism: Sceloporus undulatus; assembly: GCF_019175285.1. Taxonomy (NCBI): domain Eukaryota; kingdom Metazoa; phylum Chordata; class Lepidosauria; order Squamata; family Phrynosomatidae; genus Sceloporus; species Sceloporus undulatus. Next base: position 59,995,734 of record NC_056527.1, on the reverse strand, counting down.
AATATTCTAAAACCAGCTACTTTTATACAAACCAGAAGTCATGTTTATAATATAACTGTTTTCAAGACTGAGTTCACTAATAACTTCGCCTTTTTATCTAAGAAGCATTATTAAGAACCATTGTTTTATCTAAAAAGCATTACTTTGATATCACAGACTAATGATACTTGAGCTCTTTTTAAAAGGGGGAGGGAAGAAAGGGTATTTTTGAGGGGTCCTGACAAAAGCTTGGAGATATTATTTCTTTGGGGACACATCTCTTAAACTAGACAGATTGGCTGGAGGATTCTGGGAGTTGTCCAAGCCCTAGTCCTAGTGTATGTGGATTAAAGTGTATTTAAAACTTTAATAGTGAGCTATTCTTGGTCCTTCCATTTAAAATGAGCAGGCGGGGCTGACCTTAACCATCTTGAATCTAGAACAAACAGAGCAAACTGCTGTATTCAGGTGCTGCTCCCCTATTCCTCTTTCTGGCCACCTGCCTCACACTTCTCAACAGCAGCTAAAAATGCTTTTGATGCGCTTTCCACACTATAGGCAGTACTGTACAGGCCAAACTTGACAAGGAGTTAACTGCGTGGATGTAATTAACATACAGGTCTGAAGATCTGTAAACAGAATCTGCTGGGAAGCCTAAGAACGATGGGGTGGGGTTGGTTGGACTAAACTGGGTTGGGTTGTTTTTATTCTCTCTCTCCCTGATAGAGTTAGGATGCTGGTAAAATATCTTCTTTGAAGCTATTTACATACCAAAAGTGGGAGGGGTTGGGAGCTTGGGAAAACTAAACTGGGATCACAATTCTCACAATCCCTCTGTCGGTATGGCCACCAGTCATATTGGTTAAGGGAGTCTGGACGTCGTGCTATAGCCAATTAACTTGTCCAAGCCTTGTGAAATATTCAGGGATCTTAATTGTAATCACACAATGAACAGCACTATTGACAGCACTTCTTTCTAAAGGGTCTAAAACTGCATATGCTAGACAAAATTTATCTACTGTTTGGTGACTATTGATCACACCCCCAAAATTGCCACCTCACCTAGCAGTATAGTGAGGGGGGGAGGCGGACAGTGCCCTCTCCAGAAGAATTCAGCCTCCCAACTTACATTTTCCTTTAGTATCTAAAACATCTAAGTGCTGCGATAAATTAAAACCTCAATCAAACATTTAGAAGAACAGTGTAGGCATCAATGGCAAAGGACAGTCAAAGTTACCAAGAGAATAAGAACACAACAAATTGGGAACTGCAGGAAAATTTAATGAGGGGGGGGGATTCTTATCTGGAGGTGCAATGCTCTCATTTCAAACACACACACACACACACATTTTACACCACTGTCCTGTCCTGTAAACTGACAAATCCATAAATAGTCTTCTTTGGAAGCCATTACATTTGTAAAGTCAAAGTTTCATGGCTGGCATCTATAGTTTTTTGTGGTTTTTCCAGGCTATGTGGCCATGTTCTAGAAGAGTTTATTCCTGACATTTCACCAACATCTTTGACTGGCATTCTCTGACGATGCAAGCCACAGATGCTGGCGAAACATCAGGAATAAACTCTTCTAGACCATGGCCGCATAGCCCAGAAAACCCACAAAAAGCCATTAAGATTAAGATTATTTTTTACATAAACAGGAATACAGTAAAAATGCACAGGCACTCCCTCAGGGCTGTGGAATCATGTGGGCTTCCACATGTTGTTTGATAGCAGTTCCCACCTACCCGAAACAGCAAAGTCAAAAGTGAGAGATGATACAAGCTGGAGGAGCAAAACATCTGGAGGACTAATGGTTCTTCTCCCTTGGATTACATTCTATGATAGAGATTTAGCTCATTTTAAGAAAGTATAATGTAAACAAGGTACTGATATGGCATGCTCTGGCATGTTAGCACATAAATGTTCAAAGCCTTTACTACAAACCTGTCCTCCCCCCCCCCCCCCCCATTTTGAAGTTGTATCTTTATACACTGAAGCTTCAATCCTATACACTCTTACTTAGGAGTGAGTCCTATTGAACACAGCAGGACACACTCACTTCTGAACATACTCAGACAAGGCATCACTATTAGACACACATGAAGTGCAATCCTAACATGCTTACTCAGAAGTAAAACCCTTTGGTTTCAGCAAGGCTTCCTCCCAACCAAACATGTTGCTTAATTCCAGCTTAGAGACATATTTCATGAATCCATCATGCCTCAGCCCAGAAGCAAATTGAAAGGCTGTCTCTCCATCCCAACTGCCCTTGCTTCGGAGGGAGAGAAGGGGCAGGCACCGTTCCACCATGCCTAGGTTCTGAAGCAGATGAAAGACCATCCATCCCTCCATCCTAACTAACACTGCTCTGGTCTCAGAGGGAGAAAAGAAGAGGCAGTATCAGCTAGCATGTTAGCACATGTATTTAGATCGTAAGCCTGAAAACAAGGAACATTTTTTCTGGTTCTTTTTTTGTAAAACATGATGTATAATAATGGCACTATATAAATAAATGATAAATAATAAATGATAAATGATAAATAAATGGCCTCTGATGTAGAGAAGAACTGCTGGACCTGATCCCCTTCCCCACCACCTCTCCCTTCTCCTTTTGTGTCGTGTCTTTTTAGATTGTAAGCCTGCGGGCAGGGAACCGTCCAACTAAAATATTCTATGTACAGCGCTATGTAAATTTACAGTGCTTTATAAATAAAGGTTAATAATAATAATAGTAATAATAATAATAACAGTCAATTTCTATATACTAATGATTACAAATTACAGTACTCAAAACTGTAAAGTAATTTGCTTGCAAACTGTAATTTGCTTGCATACTGTATGTTCCAACATGAAGCTTCAGTCCAATATTAATAATCAGTACACATTCATAACTTATCCAGATAGGTTAGGAATAGTGCCTCTTAAATTACTATGGATGTCTTTTATAGATATCATGAACGTGGTGTTAGACGGTAATAGCCGCGAACTATAGCTTTTAGTGTATACTTTGGTTTGTCAGAAGGTACAGATTATTTTAACATGCTGAAGGTTCACAGTACTTTTCCCCCTGGGGCTGCACTCAGGATTGCCCTAAGCTAATTTTGTTCTGATGAGCTATCATCATGTATAAATAACTGCTGTATACTAATAGAGGTGAGAGTGCTTCTTAATGTTAATCTCCTAGACAAGCTAGAAAGGTGGAAATAGCCATTACAGTTTGTCAACAGAGAGTATTGGGGGAAACCCCAAATACTAGCTTTTGTTTTAAGAGGATTATTTTTAGGATTGTTGGTGAATGAATTTTTGTCTTTAAGTCACACACAAAATGGATACAAATATAAGAAGATCTTCTCCAGGCTTGACTGGAGATTTGCATTCAATTCAAATTAAACCAAAGCCTTTGGTCTATTTCTCTGGTTCAGAGTCAAAACCCAGGCCTTATGTAGCCAGAATTGTGTTGTCCAGAGAAGTATTACCAAGTCTGGGGGGAAACTCCTATGTTTGGAGAAAAAGAAATGTCCAAAATACTGCATTGATACTGGAGAAATAATCTGTTTTGACACCACTTTAACTGGCGTGGTTCAATGCGATGAAATTCTGGGAATAATAATAATAATTAATAATTTGTTTTATTTATATACCGCTATTCCAAAGATCATAGCGGTGAACAGCAAGTAAGCTAATTAGCAAGTAAGCTAATTTGCCCCCAACAGTCTGGGTACTCATTTTAGCGACCTCGGAAGGATGCAAGCCTGAGCCGAGCTGGTAGTTTGTACCATGGCAGTTAAAGTGGTGTCAAAACAGATTATTTCTGCAGTACTGATGCAGCCAAACATGGAGAAGTGGACCTTATGTAACCTTGCAATGCAGGCTGAGTTCAGTAGGCACTAACAAAGAGGGGGGAAATGACAAATGGATGGAATGGAGCACCCTGGAAATGAGCATGGCTGAAACAATGAACAGGAATTCCTTTCTACTATATTTTGTCACCAGTCCCACTGGTAGTAATTGAAATTATTTCCAGCATCATTTGACGTACAGTTTTCCCACTCTCAATAATACAGTACTGTGTTTTCCAAAACTGAAGAAAATTTATTCGTAGAATCCTGATAACATCTGGATGAAAGGCATGTTTAGAAATCTCTCTCTCTTTAAAAGAAGCAAGATTATCAGTCTGTTCTTGCAACTGTCAGCCATCTCTGCAGAGTTTGAGCCTGTTTCCCATACAATCCTTTCAGCCCTTATGCTTCCTGGCTGCTAGTAACCAGTTTTCCAGTTGCGCTAGAATATGCCAAGCTGTCACAGCTCTCATGAAGTGACTGGCAGGCTCAAAATAGATCACTGTACATCAAACCACATCCTCTCCTTCCTCATGTTGCTGGCTGGCACTGTAAGTATGAGAAGAGCTCAAGGGCTGTGCAGATGGTGGAGAGAACCCATTCTGTAACTTTGTGCCAGCTGTCTTGAAGGAGACTTCATTGGTTTTCATCTGTGCTACAGTGGTAAAGTGGCACAATGGAAGATCTGGATCAACAGTTATAAAACAAGAGATTTAAACAGAAAGCTCCTTGTAAAACACAGAATAGTTTGTCATCCAGCAGCTGCAAAGCATGGTCACTGTGATAATTCTGTGACAGCAACAAAACCAGTTTACCAGGTTAAGTATTATTCTTTTTACACAAGGGATTGGGGACTGTAAAATGTCATTTGGAAGAACAACTGCCTCTGCCCTTCCTTCAGCAGCCACCTGCAAAGTGACCTGAAGCAGCTCTATTTTGGCCTGTCTGTTTGGGCCCCTGTCTCTTCTATTGAATGTGAATATGTGATAGAAACTGGCTTTGGGAAGATAACTGCAATGAACAAGGCCAAAAGAAGAAAACTTTAAAGTGAATTTATCTAGACCTGTTTTCAGTGTTCTGCTGCATTAGAATTAAAAAAAAAACTGCAAAAGAGCAGAAAGAGAATAGAATGCTTATTAGGACAAAAAGATGCAGAATAGTCAGCATGCTTTGTAGGATTAGTCTTTTAGTTGGAAGACCAAAATACCAAGTAGTATGTGTCTGGTGGTGTGGCAGAAAAGACCTAATGGTGTGCCGTAGTGCAATCTCGGAAATGTAGAGAAATATAATTTTAGAATTAAAATATAAATTTTTCTGTCATGATTCATGAGATTGCATGTCTCTGATAGGACTGTGGTATGCGTGTGGGTGGAAGCTTGTATTACAAGTCTGTACCAGGAGTAAAGAATCATGCTTGGACTCTGCCTACAGGGAATTGAACTTCAGGTCCCTTAAGGATTCAATGTGTGCTCTCTCTTACTGAGCTAAGTTATGAGTCTTCTCTAAAACTCATTTTCTGAAGTTTTCTCAGTGCTGGCCCTTCTAAAAATTGTTGTTATATTGTTGCTCCAAGAAGCTGGTAATCTTTTTTATAATTGAAAAACAAAACAAAAACAAAAATCTTGTCTTGACAACCCTGGAGTTTATCAGACAAGGGGAATTGGAAGTATAATCCGGTGGCAATCTGAATGCAATCAAGGGGTTTAATGTTATTGTGTGATAACCCACTGCAAACAAATTTGGGCAGTGGGAAGTCAGTCCAAACGCAATCATGTGGTTTCACGTTATTGCGTGATAGACTGCCACATGCAAATTTGGGCAATGGCATGCTATTTTCGGGTAATGGGGAGCCAGTTCGAATGGAATGCGCATTCACGTAATTGCGTGAAACCAGCGACTTTAAGTGAATGCGTTCTGGCCCCACTTTCTTTTCATTCGAATTTAAGAGAAATTCCTCCCGTTTGCTGGGAAATGAATTATTATTATTATTATTATTATTATTATTTAAATTTTCCACCTCTCCCTGCGGATTGAGGTGGGATTACAACATAAGAATACAAAAGAATATATCTTAACCTCTAACCCTCCCACTATTACAATAATAAAATCCAATAACAGTTAAAATAACTACATTAAGAGCATAGCCTAAAATAAGCAGGAAGAAGTGGGCAGATTGAAAGCGAATGGGGCTATCTTTCTTTGAGAGGTCAGTCTGGGAAAGCCTGCTGGAAGAGATCCATCTTGACAGCCTTTTTAAAGGCATCTAAGGTGGTGATAAGACAGATCTCTTCCGGTAGGTCATTCCACAGTTTGCTCTTGTCGTCTTTATTTTTATGTGTTGACAAACTGGCAAAGCAAATCGTTTTGGTTTTTTTGGTGTTTTGTTTGTTTGTTTTTGTTTTTGCCAGTTTTAAAACATGGAAAACAGGAATGAACATTCAGGGCAGAGAAATCCTATCATTTTGAATGGGGCAGTAATCATGCAGCACATAATAACTGTTTGGGAAACGTCACTAAATGCTGCATAGGAGTTGGATAATTTGTTATTTCAGGCTGGAGGAGAAGAAATTATAGGGCGGCAATTCTGCCCCTGTTGTTAGAAAAAGCAACCAAGAGTTTTGTGGCATCCTGAAGACTAAAAAGAATCATTTGGCATAGTTTTTGTTTTGTTTTGTTTGGAATGGAGTGAATTGGTTAAGTTTTTAGGAAACCACAAGACTCTGTCCTGATTTGGCAGGGCTTCTGTGCTTTTAAAAGGGAATCTGAAAAGCTGCAGTTAATCATCTTCCTCTTGTTCAGGTTTTAAAGAAGTGGCAATTTTTCTGCAAATGTTCTTAACTGTTGTTTTTCCAGATGTTTCGGACTTTGACTCCCAGAATCTATCACTATGAGCCAAGCTAACTAGTGCTTCTGGGAACTGAAGTCCAAAGCAGCTGTAGGACCAAGGCTGAGAACCAAAGAAAGTTGGCTGTAGTAAAGTGTTCAGACACAGAAAACACAAGTTCAAGCCCTCATTCAATCTTAAAGCACACTGGATGGTCATGGACCTGTCACTCTCCTTCTTGCTCAGCCTGACCCATCTCACCACATTATTGTTAGGATGATGAAGTAAAGAGGAGGAAAGCCATGTATGCTAGCTTGAGTACAATGCAGCAAAAGAATGAGATAAATATAATACTTTTTCCAAAATGGATGCTGATTAATAGTTGATAGATAGGCAGGAGGTAGCCTCTGGTTATATTAACAAATAATGTGGTGAGGTTTTTTTTACTCAACATAGGCCTGTTACAGACTGCCAAAATAAAGCTGCTTCGGGTCTCTTTGGAGGTATGCTGTTTAAATGATGTATGCATCCTAAGAATCCGGACACTGCACCAAAGCTGCACTCCGGTGCTTAGGAATGGAGTGTGGCTTTGGTGCGACCTCCGGACTCTTAGGACCCATGCATCGTTTAAATAGCATACCTCCATAGAGACCTGAAGCAGCTTTATTTTAGCAGTCTGTAACAGGCCTAAGGGACTATCCAGACCGGCCTAAAAGGACGGCCTGGGGGCAGAGTTGGGGCACAATGTCTTGATGACGTAAACACAACTCCATCCCCCATGGCACTCTGATGCCATGCACCAGTCCAAATGCCGCATGGCATCATGGTGCACCTCCAGCGCTGCATCCAAATGATGCAATGCTGAAGGGGTGCCATACACAGCCACATGCCACAGCTATGGCTCCCTTTGGATGGCACAAAAAGGAGATGCTTTTTGCAGCTCCTTTTTGTGCCTTCCAGAGGCCGGATTGGAGCTGCAGCATTAAGTTGCTGCGGACCCTGTCCTGCTGAAGAAGGGGCATCTGAATGCCACCCCTTCAGGGCTGTATGTGCAGCCTCTAAGTCAAGCCATTGGTCTGGAGGGATGAGTCACCCTGGGCTGCTGAGATAAGTGCCTGCTGACTTTAATTCTCCTACTTCTTGCTCTTGGCAGAACTAGAAAAAGTGAGGGTAGTTGCTTGCTTGTCTGCGAAAGAGCCACCTTAAACTCTAGGTATTGCATTTTCAATTAGTTAGGCCTGGGGGAAAAATATGTGAAAATGAAACAAAATTCTTGCATCATCACTTATCATAAGCTTGTGTCAATCAAATTGGGTCTTACCCTTGTGCAATCAATCTAGCAACAGCACTAGAATTCTTGTAACTTTAGCCTGTTACAGAATGCCAAAATAAAGCTGCTTCGGGTCTCTTTGGAGGTATACTATTTAAATGATGCATGCATCCTAAGAATCCAGAAGCTGCACCATAGCTGCACTCCAGTGCTTAGAAACGGAGTGTCACTTTGGCACGACCTCCAGACTCTTAGGACCCATGCATCATTTAAATAGCATACCTCCAAAGAGTCCCGAAGCAGCTTTATTTTGGCAGTCTGTAACAGGCCTTTGTCTTTGCTTAGCATGCGGTGAGACATGGGTGGCTGTACATGGGTCTCACTTGACCATTTAAGGTTGAAATAACCTGCAGGGCAGGCTATGGGCCACTCCAGGTGTACGTACAAGTTTATGAAAGACAGCCAATCTCTCAAGTACCCAGGATCCAAATAGGGAGATTTGTGAGGAGTCAAGATCCTTGATGAAAGTATCCATTTCTCACTAGGGATGTAAAACCTGTTTTTTGATGTGGGAAGAAATACTTGTGAATATTCTTTCTATCCCAACTTCACACGCCCAGAAATAAAACACACCTTGTATTTTCAAATATGTTTATTTGCATTTTGGAAAAATTAAGTATGAGCACAACCATGCATACCTTTGAACAAAAAAAATGCATTCATTGGGGGGGGGAGACATATACTATACTGGAGTAAAAAAAAATATGTACAAAATGTGTGCATGAGGAACATTCATTCAAAAATATGTACATTCGCAAAAAATACATATGAAAAATGTGTGACAGTTTCCATGCCGGAATGGGATAAAAATGCAAGTGGGATTTGGAGCAATTCAATTTAATTAAGGCACTAGTCAAAAGAGGAGAAGGGTTTTAAAATTTTATCTTAGTACTTTGGTAGTAAAGAGACCAGAAGCCAATGGTTTTCTTTAAGAACAAGCTAGATATATGCCTAAAAAGTCCCACTTGAACAATCTAGTGCCCAAATTTTGATGTTTCCAAGTAGTCTTCAAATGTAAGCCTAATGCAATGCATTATATCAGTCTAGGAAAGAGGCTGCCATCGATAACAGGTACCTGCATGCAGACACATTATACAGATTTCCCAGCCAATTATAATTTGTAAATCACACTGTTTAAAACTATTTAAAGGGGCTGTCATTGTATTAGGAAATGATCTGGGGGGTGGGATTTACTTAATAGCTTTTCCCTTAAGCAAAGTTTTGAGAACTGTCATCTGTATAGTGGTCACCCTTTAACAGGATGATATACAAGAATGGTTAAATATACAGCACAAAGCAATTCAGAATCTGTCCACTGGATTAAGACACCTAATAAGGATTGGGAATATTCAGATCAGAGATTGTTATAGGTCTGGTAGATTTGCTCCCGTTAACTATTGTTCGGTGTTAGGCTAAGAGAAGTACTCCTTCCCAGCTCAAAGTATGGAGTCACTGATCATGCAAGCAATGCATTATCATTTATTGCGCTCCCTGCCCCCCAGGAATGTTTGGTCACTAGTTAAAAAATAATAATTTGGTGCTTGTCAACTACTAGTAATACTATTATTTACTGTACTCATGATTATTGTACTAAAAAAACATTAAAATTGCCTTCATCTGGGTGTAAACTTTGTAAAATTAACAGTATTGTTGCTAATCATTTATAGGTAAGCATCCACTCCCTCAGTATAGTTAGAAGTACTGTATCTATAATATTACTTTTAATGCATTACTTCTGAGCTCTGTCTCAAGCATACCAAAAATCAATACTGCAGTGACTAGACAAATAAGAACAAAAGCTGCTGATAGCGTTCCTTTTTTGCTAACCAGGACTATTCCTCCTGAATAAGTAAAACAATCTTTTTTGCTGCACCAAAATAAACCTCTGTTGCAAGGATCAAGGTCTCCACTATAATAGCCTCAAAACTATGTGGTCAAATTTGACACTATGTTGCATTATAGGAAGCATCACCAGCGCAAAACACATTTCAGTGCCTGAGACAGGACAGCAAATGGCATCCAGCCAGCCAAGTCAAGGCAGATAGTATCAAAATGTACCCAGGTAATTTGGGCACATTAGACAAAAAAATCCTACAAACGTCACTCCTTGGTAGTAAAAATCCTAAAATTATGACTTTAATAACTGACAATTTGCTGCTGTTTCATGTCACTTCATACCTGCTGTCCTATATGACTGCTCAAGCCTCTAAAAAACGACTGCTCAACTCTCTAAACAAACTAGGGAATAATTCTACATTAATAGTGGTGAGGAGGATCCAGTAAACAACACAAAGACCTTGGCATATTCATATCTTCTGGATGATAAACAGTCAACCCTCAGTATCCACTGACTTGAGCATCTACGGACAACAAACCTGCGTTCTCACCAATGACGATGCATGCACATGGCTGCACCACCATTAAAGACAGCCCCCATTATCCTGTGGCTGTATGAGCATGTGGCCACAATGCCATTAAGTTCCATTGTCCCTAATGGTGGCATGGTCGCATACACATGCTGCCACGGGACAACAGGGGCTGTCTCTAATGGTGGTGCGGCCATAGGCACACACCACCATTGGGAACAACATGGGCAGATTTTGTTATCCATGGGGCTGGGGGTCTGGAACAGATCCCCACAGATACCAAAGGCCCACTGTAACCCTCCCTGGATCAAAGGGCCCCTCTGTTCATGGACTTTATCCCATGGGAAAATCGGAGGATTCAAAAGGCACTATCCAGGGAAAGTTGCGTGATTGCGGCTAAGATTATCACACACATCGTGATTAGAGAGGATTTATCCTGGGAATAACTAAGGAATAACCAGCAACAAATCATCCACAGGACTTCCCTAATTGCGACATCATGTGATAATCTTAGCCTGGATAATGCCTTCTGAATCCCCTGTTTTTCTCCGTGTGCAAAGGTCCCACAAATACCAAATTTCACATTAAATCAAGAAATTCATTCATCTGTGATAACACCCATAGCTTCTGAAAAGGCCACAGTCTTAATGGAAGGAACTGGGCCCTCCCATGATCTTGATGACTGCAGAAGTGGTAAGGAAAATGCCTGGCCCACATTGTGTAGTCCCAAAGCATTCTGAGATTTATGGCCTTGCTTCACTCTTCATCTAGGCTCTTGGGTGGGCTTAAAATCTGGTTCAAAGGATAGCAAGGACATTAATTTAATATTAATAAATAAACCACAATTCACATTTGGAGAGTTTTACATTTCACGATACTAACCATATAGAATATGGTTGCACACATCCACAATATACAATTCTATCCAGACTGTAATGTGGGAATGAACAAAACAGAGTTGTCTCATCTTTGGGGTGATTTCCTCCTGTTCTGCCTAACAGGGACACAATTGAAACTTTGGTGTATATTCCATAAACATCTTGTCCTGTAGCTTTATATCTAATGAGTAGATGAAACCGCCACCCTTCCTTCAGGGAATGTGATTAAGGTGAATCTCAAGACTGCACAGTGTGAGAAAGAAAGGAAGCTCAGCAAGCAACAACATGCAATCCCAAGAGCGAGCTGATCCCTTGTGACAATTTTTAAAAATGAATTTCTAAATGGCATTCTTGAACATAAACATTAAGCTTCTCAGAGTGCACCAAAGGCAGCACAGTTACATGTAGTCTCAGAATGGGAAGGTTCACTTTATATCAGGGACGTAGCCAAGGGGGGGGATCTTGGGGTCCGGACCCCCCCTTCCATTAGAAAAATGAATGGTGTTTGCTGCTGCGCCGCTGCAACCAAGCCTCATTGTAATGGTGGCACTTAGTCTGGACCCCCCCTCTTCCTAAAATCCTGGCTACGTCCCTGTTTATATGTACAGTGACATGCCACTGTTTTAATTCAGTGTGGCTGTATCTGGAAGTAAGCCTCCAGAAGCATTCATAATGGGAAAAGCCAAGCAGGAACATGGGGCAGAATCTACCTGCATCTTGGTTTATCTTTCATGTGAATGTGACCACTGAGGACTGATCCAATAAAACTCAATACTTGTCTTTTGCTTTCCTTTTGTTCTGATTGGAATAAAATATTGCATTCAGCAGGTTCTAGTTTCAGATTAATGGGAATATAATCTTATAATAGATATATATGATATATATAATAGAAATATATGATAAAATAGATATATAGATATGATCAAATAATTTTTTTGCAAAATTTAAAGATGGTGCACACAATCTGCAAAATTAACACAATAACGTGCATGTAGAGAGATCTTGTAGCACATTTGAGACTAACTGAAAGAAGTTAGCAGCATGAGCTTTCATAGACTAAAGTCTGCTTCCTCAGATGCAGACGGAGAAAGTAGACTTTAGTCTATAAAAGCCCATGCTGCCAACTTCTTTCTTTCAGTTAGTCTCAAAAGTGCTACAAGATCTCTTTACATACTATTTCTTCAGACTAACATGGCTATATCTTTGAATTCTACCACTATGGAAAGCAACCATGTGCAATAATCTACAAAGTGTTTGTGTAACAATCAGTCCATAACCCATTCATGTACATATCCATGAAATGAGCAGAAAAGGGGCAGGCATTCTAGCCTCATCCTGCTCTTTGTGTATTTCTATCAACCTGAACCCATGGAGGAGAACTTTATGTACTATGGCTCCATCCTATGGCATCCTGGCAATTGTAGTTTCTTGTGGCATCAGAGCTCTCTGACAAAGAAGGCTAAATTTCTTACAAAACTACAAATCCTCAAATTCCCTAGCAAAGATTGAGCCCTGGCAGTTAAACTGGTGTTAAACTGCAATATTTCTGCCATACAGATGCAGCATTGTGTCAGCACACCGGATTATTTGCACCTCTAACCAATCCCTTTTGAGTGAAGTGAAACAATGGAAAGACATGTTTTGAGAACAAAAGGAACTTTACCAAGAAGTAATGAGAATTGCTACTACAGTACAATTAATAACAACAACAACAACAACAACAACAACAACAACGGGAACATTTGCACCCAAGAAAAGTATACATGTTTGTGCCAATTTGCTCAAAGACAGGAATGTAACATTATACTGTTATGTAATATTTGAATGGAGTTCAATTCAATATATCAGGAGAAGCTTGGCTTGGCTTTTTCCTGAGTTTATTATGCTCTCTTTTTTATAGTCTATATAGGGTAGTACTTATTAAGAGTATATAATTGAACCCATTGATCTGTTTATCTCTTCTACCCATTGTGTTTGGAATAATACAGAGCTCCCTGGCCTCCTTTTTTGTGCACCATGGTAGCAGCTTCAGCATGCATCAGCTATTGATTATATTAAAGCAATTTTGTTGTTGCAGCAACATTGATTGAGTTACAGAAGCTGCTGGGGGAAAATATTTGCTAGTTGGCTGTGAAACTCCAGAACAATTCTAATGAAGAACATAAAAACAATGTGGTCCTGCTCATGGAATAATTTAAAAAGAAAAGCCCTAGCCAAATGTTTCTGAGTATTTTTCCCCCAACAAAGTCACTGTTGAGTAACACAAGCAATTTTTTTCTACAAGTGTACTGGTTTCTATTTGGTAGATCTTAGATTCAAAAGCATCTTTTTATGTAGCTCTAATTTTTATTGATGGGACATATATCTAAACAAAATGCTTTTTATAAACATTTTTAAAGGAAGGAGCGTTCTGCATTAGGAATATTTTCAGCATGTGTTATTTGCTTGCAGAAAGTTAAATGAGGAAGGTCAATCTGGCTAAGTTTTAAGACAAGATCATTTATTTATTTGGCTGATTCCTCAGACGTACTGTAATAGTATGCTATTAGAGTTGGCCTTGGCAAGTCACAGTCTCTCAGCTTCATAGTTCAAACTCCCTCTGAACAAAACTTGTCAAGAAAACCCTGTGATAGGTTTGCCTTAGAGTCACCACAAGTCAGAAATTGCTTGAAGACACACAGCAACAAGCTGTTGGCATTCAGTTGGCTTAACTAATTTTAAAGCTGGAAGCAAAATTATTACCCTATCTCCATGCCATATATACAGAAGATTGGACTGGTCAATAAATTTTATTTACCCACCGGTGATAGGATAATGTTCTTCATTAGACCTGAAGGCAGTAAGTTATGCGCCAGACATAACTCTGTCCGCCAACAGAGCAAAATAATGGGGGCCTTATGAATAACAGCCTTAGGAATGCCTCTGTTGTCTCTCCAACATTTGCTGCCTGAGGCCATTGCTACACTTGCCCATTGGTACAGCTAGCCCTATGTTGTTGATGTAATTACCAAGTTATGGCTACCCTAAGGTGAACCCATCATGGGGTTTTCTTGGCAAGACTTGTTCACAGGAGGTTTGCCATTGCCTTTCCCTGAGGCTGAAAGCATGTGATTTGACCAAGATCAATCAGTGGGTTTCAACTTTCATGGCCAAGCTGGGAATCAAACACTGTTTTCCAGAGGTGTAGCCTAACACTCAAACCACTATGCCATGCTGGCTCACAATAGGGGACCAAAATAATCACAATCTAGTAAATGTTAATCAGGAATAATAGGTCACCTAAAAAGGTATAAAGATACATAGGATCCAAGAGTTAATTTTAAGTTTGTACAATCCTATGGTTTGTATATGTGTGTGTGCGTGCACACACATACCTTCAAGTGGGCTTCATGGCTGAGCTGGAAATCAAACCCTGGTCTCCAGAGTTGTAGTCCAACACTCAAACAAACAGCCCTGGTGATGCAGTGGTTAAATGCTGGTAATGCAGCCATAATGATGTGAGTTCGATCCCAGGACTCCAGGTTGACTGAGCCTTCCTTCCTTGTGCAGCTTGGTAAAAATAGTACCCAGCTTGTTGGGGACCATTGGCTAACACATTAGAGAATGCTTCGTTCACGCTGAAGCGGTACAGAAATGTAAAGTGCCATTGCTATTGCTACTATGCCACACTGGCTCTCCCATGGTTTATGTGCGCTCATTTAAAGAAGAAAAAAAACTATTTTATTTGAACAACAGTCTCTCTCACTATATTTGAAATTACTTCTGAAACCTGTCTTGCTTTCAGAAATGACATGCAGTATGATATGGGGACTATCCTGTTTGGGCATGTACATGCAGAACTTGTTGCACAGTATTTGGGATGGAGCCTATGAGTATTTTTATTTGTTTATTTGTATAGATACCTGCCATTGTGCTGATAAGAACAAGGCTAATAAATATAATTATAGTGACAATTCATAAACTGATTGAAGATAACATAACCATCTTAGCAATAGCTTGCTAATTAATACCCGTAGCTTACCAATGCCAGGAGGTTTGGATTTGCTATTTTGTGAATAGTTATTAAAATTAAGATATATTTAAGCTTTGAGGCAATTATCACAGGCAGTATTTCTTGTATTGTACATCCCTCTGACCTAAACACTAACATTTTTCTTCTCTCTACACCCGCATGTATATGCAGTCCCACATACTGCATGCATCTCTGCAAAAGCTTATGCTATAATAAAATGGTTGGTCCTTAAGAACCAGAAGAGTCTGTTGTTTTTCTCCAACAGACTATGATATCACACGATGGTTAGCCAGGAATCATGGTTAATCATTCAGGTTGACTCTTCCTCATTGCTTTTCTCTATTTTTCCCCCCTGTGGAAGCGCCTTCAATAATCATAAACTTACCCAAAAAAATTTAAAAACCAACCAACCAACCAACATTTGTATTATGCCTGAACTCTCCATAAAACCAAACACTAAATCAAGCCAGAATCTAAAGCCAAATGTTGAAATCAGCTCACAAAATCTGAATTGTTTAGGAATGACAAGCAAGGAGTCAGGTTTATATGGAACATTATACTTTTTCTTCATCCTGTGAAGCACTTTTTGTACAAGGGATATTCCCCTTTTTTTTTCTGCCATGAGCAGACAAAAATGTAGTTCATACCATAGGGAAATCCTGTACGCAAGGAAAATTTAATTGTGTTCACAGCTTTTATAGTCTTGTAGACATTTTTAACTGTAATTTCCATTTTCCAACTTTGGTTGCATTCTTCATCTCTCTATGTGTTTTTCTGATTAAAGCACTATATAATTTGCTTACTTTAGATTTCCAGCCTGATCTAGTCCTAGCTGAGACGGCTATACAAAAACAAAACAAAACACCCTCAAACAAACAAAAACACTTAACTGAATAGCTTTAATATATACAACAAGAAGACTACATTACGAATTGTTACTGTCCTGGTTTATAATTACAACAGTTCTTCCTAGGATACTGTGCATTGCTCCCCAGAAACACAAACAAATGCTTATATATATATGTAGACAAATGTGCAAGGAATATGCATGGTTAACTGAGAGGAACGTACAAACATCACTAAAAAGCTTTCATGAGCCTCTGGAATCCCAGAATATCTCATGTTTCCAAAAATGACCACGGGTATTCATATACTATAAGGAAAATGTTATAAAATGTCTGGTAAATCCAGCAAAATAAGTAACTTTTTAAAAAGTAACATCAGATTAAACAGACTCCTTCAAGCAATCCACAAATCTGTAAGTATGCTGGTCTGGTTTTTCACTGCTCTCTGAAATATGTTTGAAAGATGAGAACAAGAAAGGCTTTGGCAGTCACTGTTGCCTTTATACTTGGTGCTTGAAAGGAGTCTTCACTCTCACGATGCAGCAGTTCCTCTTGCTCAAAACTGCGGATGAGTCATTACTTCTGGATCTGTGAGCTCACAGTGTCTTGCCAGGCAACTCTATAAAGTGGTGTTATAAACAAAGAACACTGTTAATATTGCATGATGAGCAGATGAAGAATCTATCCTTCCGTTTATCAAGAGAGAAAAGTTTGCAAACTGTCTGATAGAAACTCCTAAGTCTGGGGCTTTTCGGAAAGGGTGGCTGCTGTGTTTTTTGGGTACTAACAAATGGTCAATGTGCAGCATGGAACCAGATGCAAAGACCATTCCCCAACACTGAAGGAAATGAGGTCATCTGGTGTGGTGTGGCCAATCTCCCCTATACTATGACTACTGAGTCTGAGAGAATAAATATCTACAGGGCTGAACAGCAAACTTTTGCTCTAAGAAAATTACATGCTGATCTAGATTACTTTGATATTTAGACTCAGTTAAATAAATATAAAAAACACACAGGGGTAGCTGTGTTGGCCTGGGGCCAATTCGAGGGTTCCAGAGTGCAGCATCTGCACACTCCAGAACCCTAGAATGTATGGGCAGCGCCATACATATACAGTGGTACCCCGGGTTACGAATTTAATTCGTTCCGCCGCCGCGTTCGTAACCCGAAAATCTTCGTAAGCCGAAAAAGCCATAGGCGCTAATAGCGAAAGCCGCGATTTCGTGCGTAAAAGCGCCGAAAAGCACCAAAAATTTTTTCGTAACCCGAAATAACCTTCGTAACCCGGAACAGTTTTTTTCAATGGATTTTTTTCGTAACCCGGAAATTTCGTAAGGCGGCGCATTCGTATCCCGGGGTACCACTGTACACATATATACATATACATGCATGTGCACACAAATACATGCGCTGCCATCTCCATGCATGTCTTCTCGCATATATATGTATAAGCTATGCGTACATATATAACCCTGTGGACTCTGGGATGCCTGTCAAAGAACATGTGTCTATATATGTATTGCATGTGCGCACACACAAATACATGCGCTGCCATCTCCATGCGTGTCTTCTCTCTCTCGCGCGCACACACACACACATATATATGCCATGCATATATTTATTTTAAATAAAATATTTTCTTAATTCATAGCTTGTGTTCTATCATATTTTGAGCATGTTTGGATAATTGGGTGCATGGAGAAGGCAGCGCATGTAGTTGTGTGCACATGGAATACATATATAGACACATGTGCTTTGACAGACATGCAAGAGCCCATGGGTCTATATATGCCATGCGTGCATATTTAAATCTATTTACTACCTTGAGTATACAGTGGTACCTCGGGATACGAAATACCCAGGTTACGAATTTTTCGGGATACGAAAAAATCCCATAGGGAATTATTGTTTCGGGTTACGAAAGTTTTTTCGGGTTACGAAAAAACTCCGGCGCTATTTTAAATGGAGCCGCGGCGGAGCCGCGGCTTTTTCCCCATTAGCGCCTATGGCATTTCGGCTTACGAAGGCTTTTCGGGTTACGAAAGCGGCCGCGGAACGAATTAATTTCGTAACCCGAGGCACCACTGTAACTGGCAATTTATGGCAATTTCAATTAACTCAATTTTTCTAGTCTTTTTTGCAGCGATGGCAGAAATATCCGCTCTAATCATTGTTATCACTCAAAAGGAATCGGCCCAAATCAACAGTAAAGCACCCACATTTGTTTGTCGTCAAGGATGCTAACAATTTCTTCCTAGGGTCGATGTGCAATGGAGAAATTAACAAATAAGGAATAATATCCTGAGGCTGGCTGCAGAGGCATAGTCTATTCGAAAATATATAGGACTGACAATATATAAACATATGTACAACTGTACATACATAAGCATGGATATCAGTCATAACACGTGTATGTGCATGCACGCACACATACTTCTATTTGTATATATTACTGCAGGGGGTGATATATGTGTGTAAGTCTATGTATATATTATCTATCTATATTTATAATGGTCTATCTACAGTTATATATACGTGCGCGCGCGCACGCACACACACACACACACACACATATACACACACATACACAGATATTCGTATGCATACCTTCAGCAGAATGAGGTGAGCTGGCATTGTCATGCTTGCCATCCTGGGGTGGTGGAGTGCGCATTGACCTCCTTGCGTGTCTTCCCCAGCGTTCTGAGTGAAGGAAAGACAAACGGAAAGGGAGACACTCCAGATAGAGTGTAACAGCAGTAGCCAAGCGTGCTTGCTAGTGTCAGAGCCCATGTGGTGTAGTGGTTTGAGTGTTGGGCTGTGTCTCTGGAGACCAGGTTTCAAATCCGCACTCAGCCATGAACGCACTCAGCCCCCAGAAAACCCTGATACGTTCATCTTAGGGTTGCCATAAATTGGAACCAGCCTGAAGGCACACAACAACATATCAGTTGCGATTCCTGTTTAGGGAATACATATGTGGCCTCAGTTATGCATGCTTCTAATTACATTGAGACTGGGACTACTGTAATGCATTCTATGTGGGGCTGCCTTTGCAGATGACTCAGAAATATCATCTGGTAAGAGAACTTTGCTATTCAAGTCCATACAAGCTTAGATGGTGAGGTCATAGGTCCAAATTACTTAAAGGTCTGTCTATACCTGCATGAACCTGTCTGTGTTTTAAGATCAGCTCTCTATGTTCTCTAGGTCTGGTGGACACTAGAGATAGCAGATGTCTTGGTGGTAGCACCCTACCTTTGAAATTCTCTCCCATGACTGGCTCCACTGTGACGATTAACAATCTGTTTTCTTGGCTTTTAACTGAAAGTTGTAATTCCACTTGCTGCTTCTTTGTATTTCAATGGTTGATTTAAGCTTGTTTATGTTTGATGTTGTTTTATTCTGTATTGGTATTGTTTTACCCTGTAAGCTACCTTGGAAAGATTCTGATTATTAAATGAAGCTAAGAAATAGAATAAAGAAACAAACTGCTGTTTACCACATTTGCTAAAATGGCATTGGCTTCAATCACCTTGTAATACAAAGGCAACATGCACATTATCTAGAATTTGAATAGATTCAATCTCCCCTCAAAAGGGGATGCCCAGGATAGTAGTGATAATCAGACCGTTGCATTTATCTCCCATGCAAGCAAAATGATGCTCAGCATTTTGAAACAACTAGATTATTGCACTACTCTTATAGTGCTGCTATTCTACTTTAGCTGCTCTGGCTGCCTCCTATTGTATTCTGGGATTTGCAGTTGAAGGAGAGGTGTTTAAAATATTCAGCCAGAGAGCTCTTAGGCCTCATTGAACTACAAACCCCAGAATGCAACAGGAGGCAGCCAGAGCAGTAAAATTGGAATAGCAGTACTATAAGAGGGCAGTGGGATAATGTGGAAAGATTTTTGCCATTTATGCAGTCAGAAGTGCTAAATGCCCAAAAGCCCAAAAAAGGGGGTCTCAGCAATCATATGCAAGCACACACTGGTCAAGATGATGCACTTTATTATTATTATTATTACATTTATTTATATAGCGCCATAGGCTTTACATAATGCTTTACAAAGCATTTCGGAGATAACGCCTGTGCTTTATAGATTATAGCAAAGCCTTTGATTGTTTAGTGGTCCCCAAATGTTGCCCTTTAAGAGACTTTGGACTTCATCTCCCAGAAGCCTTGGCCATGTTGGCCAACAGTCTGGGATTCTGGGAGCTGAAGTACAAAATCTCTTAAAGGGCGTAGTTTGCGGAAAACCCCATACCATAGCATTTTCTATTTTGTGTATGACTGGAAAACCAAACAGTGAAGAAAGCCAGAAGGAAGTAAATAAACATATTTGAAATACAGCATCGGAGTAGAATTCTACAGATCCTGTAGATTGCCAAAAATATAAATTAACGGGTCTGAGAGCAAATCAAGCCTAAACTCTCCCCAGAAGCCAACATGATTAAACTTAAGCAACCATACTTGCAATGTATCATGAAATGACATGATTCACTGGAAAACACAACAGTGCTCGATAAAGTGGAAGGCACATTACAGATTGATTGATTCAGTGAAGCTATGGCTCTGAGTATGAAAACCTAAGCAAAGCTCTTGGGGTCCTGCGCTCTTTGAGAGATCTCTTTCATAAGGTCACTTTAAGTTGAAGTTAGCTTGAAGACACCTTAGCAAAAACAAAAATGTTGTTCAGAGAAGTAATTCACATTACAAACTTCTTGCTCATTAAAACTAATACTGTACAGTAATACAAGCAAGAGGCAAGGAAATCTTGCAGTTCAGAGCACAGTACTCTTGTTAACTGTTTCTGTAGTCAGCCATGCCTTCCAGGGTACATACATCCTTGCATTTGCTATTCCACTGGGCTTTCTTTTTTATCCTTCAAAGTGAGTTAGCATTCTATGGTTGGGTGCTGTACTTACCACTTTGACATTCTGTCATGCTTTAGGGCTGTTGATAGATATCTAATTATTATTTGGTGTTTCTGAACCGTTTGAGGCTTACTCAACCCTTCGAATAATGCTCTATTCTGGTTCAGTGATGCTAGTTTGGCTGCATAAGTAGTGATAATATTTTATTTCAGAAATATTACACGATAGGGAATGATCACATGAGAGAGAAGAAGAGGAAGGGGAAAGGGAAGGAGAAGGAAAGGTGATACAGGCCTGTTACAGACTGCCAAAATAAAGCTGCTTTGGGTCTCTTTGGAGGCATGCTGTTTAAATGATGCATGCATCCTAAGAATCCGGAAGCTGCACCAAAGCTGCACTCCAGTGCTTAGGAATGGAGTGTGGCTTTGGCGCGACCTCCGGACTCTTAGGACCCATGCATCATTTAAATAGCATACCTCCAAAGAGACCCGAAGCAGCTTTATTTTGGCAGTCTGTCTGTAACAGGCCTCAGTTCTCATTATTTGAAATCTCTAGTGCACTATTAAGGCTGAACAAGGCACCTATCTTAGAAGGTGATGGAATAAATAAAGCCCTCAAGCAAGATTCTGGGTTTATAATCTCTCAGCCAAATACTTTCATAATCAGACCACTCTGTTGAACATAGATAAGTTTCTATAAACAGAAACACTCATAGACCTGCTTCCCTGTCCAGCTATTTTGACTCAGTTCACTTTTGATACAGATAGGTAAATGATATGCCTTGGCAATGGGTCTCGGTATTTCCTAGGTCGTCTGGAGTTTAGAAGTATAATCCTGTGTTCATAGATCTTGATTCACTTTCAGGGAACTGAAAAAGATCATATAACTGAACTGCGAGGGTGATACATGTACATGCTGCTTACTTTAAATATCACGTTTTTGGCAAAGATTCATACTGTCTAAGTGATGCCATTCATTGGCCAAGTTTCTCCTGTTGAGAGCACATAAACTTAACTTCTCAGACTTTTTCCCCCATACAAAATTAGAAACCAGGAAGAGGCCGGAGGGAATGCAACCTTAATCATTCTTCTGGAACTCTCAGGTCCAAAACGCACTGCAGAAATAATCCAGTTTGAGAGCACTTTAACTGTCCTGGCTCAGTGCTAGGGAATCCTGGGCACTGTAGTTTTGTGAGACGGTTCATGATCGATGCAGTCAATGGTTCTGCTACAGAGTCTATAAAGCACATGCTGATTTCCTTTTGGAATTCCTTGGTGCGCACCATTAACCCTCATATGTTTGCAACGTGGTCCTTAATGTCTCTGCCTTTTCTGCACCCTGTTTACACCTCTGGGGTTTCTCTCTGCGTATTTGATGGGTATGCATTGCATAATTTTGAGCGGCATTTTGCTTCTGTGGGTTAATTTTGCTTCTCCGGGTTAATCCTCTGCCACCTTTCCTTTCTTAGGCCCCTTTCACACTAGCGCTTTTGCCCTGCATTTAAAATATCCCACTGTCTCTCTCTTCCTCCCAAGTTTCACCTTCACCCTCAACTCCCTTCAACTGCTACAAACTGAGTTTAAAATACAAAGGTAGTTGGCATTCAACTAACAGGGAAAGAAGGAGAGGAAGGGGCCGTTTTGCCCTCCAGAGCCAGCTTAGCGTAGTGGTTTGAAAGTTGAACTAGGACTCTGGAGATCAGGGTTCAAATCCCGGCTCGGCCATGTTAACCCACTGGGTGGCGCTGGGCAAGTCACACTCTCTCAGCCTCAGAGGGAGGCAGAAGCAAACCTCTTCTGAAGAAACCTGCTAAGAAAAACCTCTTTAGGGTCGCCATAAGTCGAAAATGACTTGAAGGCACACCACAAGAGACTATGGCTGCATCCACACTGGAGAAATAACCCAGTGTGGCACCTCTTTAAGTATCCTGGCTCAAGGCTATGGAATTCTGGGAGTTGGAGTTTGTTGTGGGGCCCTGGGCCCACAACAAACTCCAACTCCCAGAATTCCATAGCCTGGGGCTGAGTCGACCCTGAGTCCCCAGCTGGGACTGAACTCACAACCTTACAGTTAGTGAGGGAGTGGCTGCAGTACAGGCATTTAACCACTGCCTAGGGCCCTTTAAGAGATTTTGGACTACAGCTCCCACAATCCCAAGCTATTGTCCAACATGGCTGAGGCTTCTGGGAAACGGAGTCCAACATTTCTTAAAGGGCACAGTTTGGGGAACCACTGGCGCCGCAACCACTGACAGTATCCACAAAATCATCGGAGGGCTTTTGGACCCAGAGAGCGACTGAGATTCAGAGGCAAAGACTTCCTCTACCGGCGGCCTACGATACCTTTCATGATCCAACCACGCCTTTCGGGGCCGGTACTGCGCATGCGCCCTACCCTTTACGGGTGCCGCCCGCGGCCCCACCTCCTCTGGCGGAAGAACGGCGCGTGCGCAAAGCGGCTGTGCTTGTCGGAAGGCTTCTTCGCCGCCGCTGGTGGTCTGGCGAGTGACACTCGGGGCCGAAAGAGAGGAGAGCGAAGAAGAAGAAGACCGCACTAACTGAGGAAGTTTGAACTGAGGCGGACGCCGTCGTCGCTGTCTCTGGAGGAGCACCGAGGAGGCTGGCTCCCTTTGGGAGGAGAACCCCGGCGTTGGCGGCTCCAAGCTCCGGAGAAGAAGCCCCGCTTTGGAGCCCTCGGCGGCGGCCCCGCCCTGTTGGCTTGGCCTCAGCCTCGCCCTCCGGACGGAGCCGGCCTCTGGTGAGCCTGGAGCCCGAGGGGAGGGAAGGAAGGAGGCTGGAGGCTAGGAAAGCGCCTGCTGCCGACTGCTGCCTTTCAGTGAGGCTCAAAGGCGCTGCGAGATCTCTCTAACGATTTGTCACTTTTGGACTTCGGTTCCCATCATTCCTGGCGGTTGGCTCACACGGCTAAGGCTTCTGGGAGTTGAAGTCCAGAACACTTGGAGGGCCAAGGTTAGGGAAGCACTGGGTCGCCATAAGTCAAAAATGACTTGAAGGCACACCAGAACAGATTAAGGACTGCATCCACACTGGAGAAATAACCCGGTTTGGCACCTCTTTAAGTATCTTGGCTCAAGGCTATGGAATTCTGGGAGTTGGAGTTTGTTTGCTCTACAGAGTTTCAAAAGAGAGAGAGAGAGAGCCAGTTTCCTGTCCCTGAGAGTTTCCAGTCTAAAGTACTCTCTCTCTCTCTCTCTCTCTCTCTCTCTCTAAACCCTTTTAGGACTATACTTTGAGAGAGGTTTTGGAAGGAGGACAAGGATCCAAAGGCTGCATCCACACTGGAGACATAAACCGGTTTGAGACCGCTTTAACTGCCTTGGCTTCATGGTAGAGTTAGAGCTAACTTTTATGAGCCTCTCAATTTTACCTGTAAGAGTTGCTGTAATCGTATCATTATTTCATTACAAACAACATCGCTTTAATTTAATGTCTAGTTTGTGAGCATTTATAGGTCCTTTGAGAAATGTTCCTCAGGAGATGCACTAATAGTTTAATGGTGAACCATTCTTCAGATGGAGGCTGTGGTAGTGTGCATAGTATATGGTTCTTCTAATAGGATTCAGTGCGCAACTACAAACCGTAACTGAAAAATGTTGTGATTTGAATAGGAACCAATAATTAAAGATATCCTGGTCTTACTTTGTATTGAAAGACGCAGGCTGTTGAAGTCAAGCTCTCCAGAGCCCTTTGCAGGGACTTAGAAACGTGCGTCAGAAAGCTCTTGCAAAATATGGATAGAGTTGTGGGAGTTCCCAACAGCAAAGCAGTCTCTGGCCCTGATCCAAGAGAGGAATCTAGTTGTCGTCGGGGATCCTTCTGATCAATGTATATCGAACGTCAGCAGACTAGTGCTTTGAGAAAAGCCCAAGGACCTAAGCTTGGTGTTGAAAATAAAACCTGCCCAAGAGATGATAGTAGTTGCCAAATGACTGTGGTTAGATGGTGGAAAGCATTGTTTAATGTACTATAGGATATAAGAAGAAACTTTTCTGGAACATGGCCACATAGCCCGAAAAACTGACAAAAAACCTATGCTTCCATCTTGTTTTCTGATGTGATGTTATAGTTTGAATCATAGTAATAGTCTATACGATGCCTTGAGGACATAATACCTAAAAGGACAATAGCAGAAAAGTACGACATGTCTGGTAGCAAAGCTTAATTTCTACACTTCTGCTCATATCTTCTCACATTCATCTTATATCCTAAGAACTAAAAACTGACAAAAAACTATGGATGCTGGCCATGAAAGCCTTCGACTTTACAAGATGGAAGCACATCAGAGAGGAAAAAATATCCTGAGACTAAAACTATCAAACAGAAATCATGCAAAATAATAAAACAGAACATTTTAACTTGGTAGTAGAAAGCAGTTGGTGCTACAACAGAATCGTTTTCAGAAGATCAGGAGTTGTCAACTCTGTGTGATGTCACTTTTCTTTTCACCAGTTGCACTCCCCAGAACCTGACTTGCTGTTGGAGGAGACTGTTCTTAAAGCATCCCACCAAACCATTTAGGACTTGAAAGGTGATAGCCAAAACCTAACATTTCAACCAGAAACCAGCCAGCAGCTAATGATGGTCTAAGAGTCAAAATCAAACTGGCTAGAGGAGTTGACCTAGTGATGTTTCATGATGAGATTTTTGATTATACAAGAATAATATCGTTTTGTCAAATTATTTGGCACAACTCATAATTCAATATAGTACAGTGGTACCCCGGGTTACGAATTTAATTCGTTCCGCCGCCGCGTTCGTAACCCGAAATCCTTCGTAAGCCGAAAAAGCCATAGGTGCTAATAGCGAAAGCCGTGATTTCGTGCGAAAAAGCGCCGAAAAGCACCAAAAAATTTTTCGTAACCCGAAATAACCTTCGTAACCCGGAACAGTTTTTTTCTATGGATTTTTTTCGTAACCCGGAAATTTCGTAAGGCGGCGCATTCGTATCCCGGGGTACCACTGTACATGATCTACATCAGTGGTTCCCAAACTCTGGCCTTCCAGGGGTTTTGGACTTCAACTCCCAGAATCCGAGGCCATTAGCCAAGAGGGCTAAGGCTCCTGGGAATTGAAGTCCAAAACCCCTGGAAGGCCAGAGTTTGGAAACCACTGATCTAGATGCTTAAAAGGTTCTAGGTTTCATCCCAGTTCAACTATGTCTGTTTAAAAAGTACTAGGCTGGAAACAACTCTGAGGTTTTAACAACCCACTTGGTAGACAGTACTGTACTGTACTGCGGCAGTTTAATCAGCATTCTGATAACATAGTGACTATATATGTATACATTGTTTCATTGTGAACTTCATTTGTGTGCATGATGTAACTACAGTGGGTCCTCCCTTGGAGTTGGGGGCAGAGAACCTCTGTGAAAATGTGAAAAACACAAACCCCCCCCCCGAGAGAACACCTCTCTAGGAATCTCTAGCTCCTCCAGAGCAGCTCTGTAGTCAACATCTGGAGGTACTTGACCACAGAATTGTGCTGGAGGACTTACAAATGCCTAGTAAAGTGTTCTCTTTAGGAATCTGTAGCCTTCCAGCATGACTTCAGGTGACATTTGACCACAGAGTTGCTCTGGAGGAGCTAGAGATTCCTAGAGAGAACATATTCATGGATAATCAAATCTGCAAAAGTCAAAGCTGCAAATGTGGAGGGCAAACTTGTAGTTACGCTGTACTGGTGTGGAGTGATTCTCTAGTGTATTTGTTATGGACAGATCACTATCTGCTGGAGTTTACATTCTCTGGAGCCTGTGCAGGGGTAGGGGAATGATTCAGATGGTCCTCCCCAAGAGGCTGATGATGTATTCAGATAGATTCTTGATGACTCTTGTGGAGTTTGCTCTAGTTGACTTCTGGAATGAGAAAATGACCAGAGTGGTGGACGCAGTTGGTTCTGGCCATTCCCTCCTATGGAGTAGAGGCAAACTATCCCCCTAGTTTTTAAGGAGCTGATGATGATGAAAAAGTGGGATGAAGATTAGAGTGATAATGATGGAAAATGTATAGTGACTTTGACTGAACTTTGATAAGATCATTCATAAGAAGGCCCAACTCCGCAGTAGTGGTTGTGTTGAAAAAGGCCCCCCCCCCCCCCGTCATCATTTGTATCTTAAGTCATCTAGCAGAATTGTTTTGAGAAGTCAAGGGGCCTGTTACATTCTGATCCATGGGTGGAGAATGTAGACCACTGAATTAGATTTGTGTAAACAATTTGTATAGCGCTTTGCAGATAAAATCACTCAGCTCTATTATGACTTGGGCATGATAGTTCAGTAGTTCTTAGGCCAGTGATGGCGAACCTATGGCATGCGTGCCAGAGGTGGCACTCAGAGCCCTCTCTGTGGGCACACATGCTGTCACCCTAACACAGAGTTTGCCAGAGTTTCCTATTAGAAAGCCAGAGGGACGTGGCACTTTGCAATAAATAAGTGGGGTCTGGGTTGCAGTTTGGGCACTCGGTCTGTAAAAGGTTCACCATCACTGTCTTAGGCTATCTGATGTGTGGGACTGGTGTTTTTGCCCCTGTTGTGTGCCATGGTCTGGTATCATATTTGTGCCTGTAGGTTGCAGCTGTTTCTTTCCTGGTAACTCTATGGATCAGTGGAAATATTTCTTTTACAGTGATGAACAAAATATCTAAAACAAAGTGTTCATGCATTGATTATTTCTACAAATTATGAGGCAGATAGACTGTTCAGCAATTTTAATGAAAAATGACATTATAGGCATGGGAGGTTCTTACATGAAAATCAGCTATGGCATATCTGTAAAGTGGTGATATGGTGCAACTACTGAATTAAAGTTTGCTGTACATTGCTTCAGTGGTAGCTGTTTCATGGAAAAAGACTGTTTGCAAACTATTGAATTAAAGTTTCATGCAGCTGAATGGTAATTGTTTTCCCTACATTTCCTTCAGAGAAAGGCACTGCAAGTATCACTTTATTCCTGCCCACATGAATATTTAAGACCATGTGCACTATTTAAAAAAGGTGGAGGAAGGTATTTATAGTACATTCTTAATTTGGCTACTTCGGTACGGTGCATACATATGATCCACATTCTGTTGGCCAAGGCATCAAAGCATATGATACTCAGTGAATGGGGTGGAGACAGACTTGTGGCTTGCAAAATCTACTTTTTTGCCAGAATCCTGACATCCACCAGTGGAAGCCAGGTGCAAAGTAATGGACTGGAGCAAGAAAGAGTACTTCTGCAGTTATGACACAAATGTACCTCTGTGCATGATTTTAGACCAGAAGTTTATTTTCTATACTAGAACTGGGCTAACAGTCTAGTAATACTAACATTTCCTCTTTGTTATACAGTGGGATCTTGCCATCTGCGGATTTGAGCATTCACAGATGGCAAGCCCACATTGTCCCTAATGGTGGCGCATGCACGTAGCTGCGCTGACATTGGGGACAATTGGACTGAAGTCCTTCCCTGCCTCCTTCCTAGCTTCTGCCTCGGCTTGGCTTCGGAGGCGGAGGCTGGAGACCTGTCAGCCAGAGGGAGCCAGATCTCGGGTCTTGGAGGCCCCCCCTTCAAGGCCCAGCACCCGGGGTGCAGCCTCCAGGCTCTGAGACCGAAGCCCCGGTGCCAACTTGCAGGGCTCCAACTTGGCTTCAGTGGCAGTGCAGAGGTGAAGGCTGGAGCCCTGTCAGTCAAAGGGATCCAGGGCTGGGCCTTGGAGCCTGGATACTTCGTCCCAGGTGCTGGGCCTGGGGGAGGGGGTCCAAGACCCTTCCCCAGTGCTGGCTCCTTCCAGCTTCTGCCTCCACAGTGCCCCTGAAGCCAAGTCCAGGGAAGAAGGGGGGGGAGATTTCAGTCCCAGTGTCCCTAATGGCGGCGTGGCTGCGCTGCCATTAAGGACAATGGGACTTGAACATCTGCAGAAGTTAATATCCATGGAGGGGTCTGAAATGCATCTCCCGCGGATACTGAGGGCAAACTGTATCTCTGTCCTTTAAAACTTTTCACTTGGTAGCCAAGAAAGGAAAGTAAGTTTTTGTTGTTTTAAACGGGTAGGAATCAGAAACTCTAAATCTAATGCAAATAATGCAAAGGTAGATCAGTAGACCCTAGTCTAATATTTCCACATCCGCCCCATCTATTTGCCCATGAGTGAAAGAGAAATCAGAGGATCTCCACAAATTAATCGTGTTTGGAAGCTCAAGTTGAAATTGCCTCAGATGGGATGAGGGAATGCTTGATGTGCTAGATATGAATGTATGGTGGAACTTTGCACTTGTGCATTTCATGTTCCCATTGAAATTAAATAGTGTTTGGATGATGACAGAAACAGAGAATGAATGATTGATTGTAATTATTCTTCTGTTGGCGTTTTTCTTGTACAGCTAAACATGTCACTCATCTAATATTCTCTGACCTTACCTTCCAGAGCATTTGAAAGAATGCATTCTATTTTCCACAGCATTCTGCAATGAATATTCAGATAAATGCCAATAGTTTAGAGCTGGCTTAGCAAGCCACTGCAGTATAGCTGTGAACATACATTTTTTTAGTAAATCAAACTGCTGGAGCTCAAAAAGGCAATTGCTCTTTGGTTCTCAAAAGTATTTTAAATCTAACCTTTTAGAAAAGTTTGTTAGGTTGCAATCACTTGGACTGCCCGCAAAGTCATATTTCTGCATTCGTTGGATGAAAGTAGATACAGACCACAAGTTGCAACTGGACTGTGTGAAGTTAGATTTGCAATACTATTTTTAG
>NC_056527.1:59869307-59966020 GCF_019175285.1 Sceloporus undulatus | reverse complement strand
ATTTGTACTTCTGGTTGATTGGTATATAGAAACACCTTTTATGTTAGTTGATATGTATGTTTTTAAAGTAGTCCTGTTCTCTTCCCCCCTTTTTTCAGATCTGGACAATTGGATCTAACCCAGTCTTGTGAGAGAATTACGAAAGAGTGTGTTCAATCATGGGAACTCCAGGATCGGGAAGGAAACGAACTCCAGTGAAAGATAGATTTTCTGCAGAAGATGAAGCTTTGGGTCATATTGCTAGAGAGGTTGGTATATTTGTACATATACTTTCAGTTATAGTAAAAATAATCTGAACATTAACATTTTGATAAAGGCCTTTTGACCAAGAATGTAGAAGTTTAGTTCTTTTTTTTTTATAAACCCACCCCCTAAAGGTGGTTAGTTTAAATATTATTTATTTATATCCTATACTGTACTTCATATTCCACTTTTCTTGCTTCATTATTTAGCCTTGGCTGCCTTTGTTCTCTTACTTTCATCAAATGCTTACTGTTTTGAAGCTATTCTAGAACCTGCTTTGTTAAACTCAGCTGTTAGGTTTTTCAGTTGCCTCTGATTCTTCAGTTATATTGGGGACAGTATGATGTATTCCAGTATAAATCTCTTCTATGTCTAGTATTAGGTTTTAAACATTGCACTTCCAAGTACTAGTCTTGAGTGTTTACAATAGAGATGAAAAAAACCTGCTTCACTTAGGGTTTGCACATGATGTGGATCGTTGATATGTAATATGATGAATATGTTGTTGCTAACCGTGTGCTCCCAGTCCTGGAAGATATTTTGTAACTTTTAAAAATATACCAAAGTGAGAGAGAGATGAAAATCTGTAGTCCTTGCTGCATTCACCCAGTTACTTATGCTTTTAACTGAAGCAGGGGAATGGTGAGATCTGGCTTGGTTTATTCACTTGTAGAATATGACTCCTGTTTTTGATGGAAAGGAGCCAGAAATATCTTGATACCTTGGCTATCATCTCCCCTATTGCAAACCACATAGTAAAGAGGTGACACCATGTTGGTTTGACTTCAGCATTGTTCCCAGGGATGCTACTAGCTACTGATAGTTCTGTTTTGTAACAGATATATATCTTAAATCCAAAGGGAGCTGTAACAAGTAGTAGGCCCTGTCAGTGTAACATTTCCATGAATTGAAAGACATAGCCGTGTTAGTCTGGATAATCTGTAAGCAAAGGGATCTTATAGTACTTTTGAGACTGAGACCCAAAACACACTGTAGAAAGAATCCAGTTGAACTGCCCTGACTCAGTGCTAGGGAATCTTGGGAACTGTAGTTTATTGTGGCATCAGAGTTCTCTGACAGAGAATGCTAAATGTCTTACAAAACTACAGTTCCCAGAATTCCCTAGCACTGAGCCAGAACAGTTAAAACGGTCTGAAACTGGATTATTTTTGCAGTGTGTTTTGACCTGAGAGAAAAAGCTAGTGGCAAGTCTACAAAAGCTCATGCTTCCAGCTTCTTTCTTTCAGTTATTTTCTTCATTATTGTAAGGTTAAGATACAGATAGTGACAGATAATTCAGAGAAGGGGTATAAGTTAGAAATCCCAATGTATATGCAAATTATCAGCTAAATTATGAAATAGTATTTAAAAATACTTTAAACACAGAAACTGAACATTTTGTAACAAGCGCTATTGTAAGAGATGACATAAACAGAAAATCTTTAAGCAAACATATATACAGTTGGCCATCTATATTCACAGATTCTGCATCCATAGATTAAACCATCTACAGCTTGAAAATATTTTTTTTAAAAATCCCCGAAGCAAACCTTGATTTTGCTATTTTTTGGTAAGGGACATATTTTACTACACCATTGTATATAATGGAGTCATGGATTTTGGTATCTGTGTGGGATCCTGGAACCAAACTGCAGAGGATACTAAGGGCTCACTGTACTTGTAACAGTTCACATTAGAAAACATTTTGCTTTGCAGATGTATTTTTAAATTTCACTGCATTACATGAGTTATTCTTGATCATTAGCTACTTAAAAGTTCTAATAGAAGTACTGTTAAATGAGAAGTTTGACTTTTGGGGTATGATCATAATTAAAGAAGATGTTACTTTAATGTTATAGGCAGAAGCACGGTTGGCAGCTAAACGTGCAGCCCGAGCAGAAGCAAGGGATATACGCATGAGAGAACTGGAACGACAACAGAAGGAGGTACTGAAACTTTAATGTTTAGAAAAAAGTTCTGGGCTTTTAAATTTGACGCAAATTGGAGTTGATAATACCTAACCGATCCCTTTTGCACTGTAACACAATTCTGAATCCTATTTGGAAAGCTCATAAGATGTTTTTCCAGTTAGTGCAGATTTATCCATGCCTAGATCAGCATTAATCTTATAGTTGTGTTCCAGTTATTACTGTATATACTTGGCTATAAGTCAAGAAATTTATGGCCAAAAATTGACCCTAAAATCCTGGGTCTATTTATTTATGGGTCAATACAGGAATAGTGCTTAGAAAGGTCCTGAAAGAAGCACCACCCTCTGTGTCTTGGCAGTGATTTCAGAAAGAGGTAACAGCAAGGAGTGAGTATTTATGTGTGTGTGTCTGTGAAAGAGATGATTCCTTTCCCGATCCTATGTTAAAGGCTTCTCTCCCCACCAAACCCCACATTTAAATCCACTTCTTTCCCTTCCCCATCCCCATTTAAAACTTTCTTCTCCAGCACCAGGGAAGTGGTGCTAGGTGGTCAAGAGAGGTCTGGAGAAGGAGGTAGGGAAGTAGTGTTTTCCCCCTTAGATCCTTTGTTATAGCCCCCTAGGTTTTACCCACAGGTCACATCAAAATCCATGATTTTGACCCTAAAACCTTCTCTCGGCTTATACATGAGGTCAACTTGTACACGTATATACGATATGTGAAATTTCAAGTATAGTGTATGTGTGAAGCTAAATGACTAGTCAGCATGAAACCTGATTTTTGAATACTTCTTGGGTTTGATAGTGAAAGCTTTCCCTTATTTTAAAGAAATGTGTAAGTGTTGACCAGTAGTCGCAGCTCTTGGCACATAGATCAGACTTGCAGCAAACATCTGTATAGGTGGCCTGTAAGTGATAATTATTTCCTCCAGAATAGAATTTATGGAGAAATGGTTTTTCTTTTAAAACTGGAAGTATATTGAGACTCAAGTTTTTCAGAATGACGGTATTGCAGAACTCCGTTGGGTGTAAACAGACTGGCTTGGATCGAGATTTTTGTGCAAGAAGAAGGCGACTTGAGCAACAGGGAATTGCTCAAGTGGCCTTCTGCAGAGATTTACTGAGGAATGAAATAGTCTGGGAGTTACAGTATTAGAGACTGTGGTTCAAAATACTCTGCAGATATAATCCAGTTAGAGACTACTTTAACTGCCCTGGCTCAGTGCTGGGGAACAAACAAACAAACAAACAAACAGCTTCATTTATATACCACTTCATACTGAACTAACAGTGTCTAAGCGGTTTACAACTGTAAGCTAATTGCCCTCAACAATCTGGGTACTCATTTTAGTGACCTCAGAAGGATGCAAGCCTGAGTCAAGCTTGAGCCCTTTTGCTGGTATTGAACTCGCAACCCTATGGTTTTGAGCGAGTGGCTGCAGTACAGGCATTTAACCACTGCGCCACCAGGGCTCTTATCCTGGGAATTATAGGTTATTGTGGCACCAGAGTTCTCTGATAGAGGAGTCTAAATGTTTCACAAAACTACAGTTCCCAAAATTGCCTAGCACTGAGCCAGGGCAGTTAAAGTGGTCTCAAACTGGATTATTTCTGTAGTGTGTTTTGGAACTATAATTGCCAGAAGCAAAACATAGTAACTTCCTCAGTTCATGCTTCATAGACCTCATAGACCTTACTTCCATAACTGCTGTGCTGTTAAAATTTAATAGCACTGTGGTATGTTGTAGTCTTACACTTATTACACTTGGACTAGTAACATAGAGTTACTGATATCAAAAGTTCTGTATTTGGAAGGGAAAAAGAAATCCAGAAATCCAGGGCAGTTGTGTGTTTATGTGTGTGTACCTGGTCAAAACAAGACGTGTTTGTGTGGACCTCAGATTTAAAATATTGCCATACCAACTTAATACTATGTCATAGTAGGCAGAGCTTATCAGAGACTAGATTTCACGATGTCTAGTGAAACTGAGCTCTTACTGCATAACAGATCATGAACAATATTGATTTAACTGTAATTTTTGCAACACGGGAGTAACCTGCAAAAATATGCAGAAAGTATTATTAGTAAATATTGATAAACATTTATTCTGTCATCATCACCTATAAATTGCTCTCAGAAGAATGTTTTATTTACTGCAAGTTTATTTTTTTAGTAAATCTAATATGTTACTTTATACACTATTATTTTTTCTCTCCATTGTCTATGATGAGAGTTCAGAACTTATGTGCTGATGAAATACAGCAACATGAGAAATCAGCATTTTGGTCCACATAAGCTAAAGTCTAAGCAGCATTTTTGTTGCATCTAAATGATAATTATGTCATTAAGAATAACTTGAATATGTTATTACTAAGGGGTGAAACAGACTGCCCCTTTGCGCCACTGTACAGGTGGCTTCGGAGCATGATGTTTTGACGCT
The DNA here is from genome assembly GCF_019175285.1 of Sceloporus undulatus. NCBI lineage: Eukaryota > Metazoa > Chordata > Lepidosauria > Squamata > Phrynosomatidae > Sceloporus > Sceloporus undulatus. The sequence continues at coordinate 59,961,406 of NC_056527.1, read as the reverse complement.
GCATGCTCTGAAGCTGCCCAGCTTCCAGCTGCCCACGTGTGGGCCGGCTTCAAGGCTCTCCAGCAGCACATCATTTACATGCCGCACACCTGCAGAGCATCATTAAGCCAGCTTCCATCTGCAGCAGGACCGAAAAGCTGGCTTTTTGCTTCTTTTTTGGCCGGCAAAAAGGCTTTGTCGATGGCTTTGCCAGCAGCAGTCTGTTTCGTCCCTGAGTTACTGTTCCTATTACAATATTAATATCAGTATGCAGTTACTATTTTGAGTGGAAAGTAGTTTCTTTTTAAAAACCATTATATTTAAATAGGAATTTGTACAAAAAGACTGACAGGTCATCATTAAGAGTTCATTGAGTTTATTTTAAAGACTAATGGTTTATACTTTGGGTCGAATTTATACTAATGCTTAATAGCGAGGGCGAATTCCGGCTTAGTTTTTAGTTTAGACTACCTTCACTCAGATGAGTGATACAAGAAAATCATGTCTGAAGTCCTGTTTATTACAATGACTATGCTCTAACTATGATTATGTTTGGATGAAATCCATGGTGTGAGTCATTATTCATGCATCTTAATTATTTGTCTGTCCTGTCGCTTCTGGTTTTTCTTGTTTCGTGTTTAAATTATCCAATAAGTAGATATTTAAAATAGAAATTGTGTAGGTGAAATGAGAAAGACAATTAAAAAAAAGAAAAGAAACCTTGTTATTCATACACTATTACAGTACTGTTTGTTTTCTATTCATTAAAATAAAATATGTATGAGAGCTGGTCAGATATTCTTGTTGGAAATGCTTTGTGTCTTCTTGCGAAATAAGATTATTTTTAACTTTTTGTAGCTTTCTCAACGTTCTTATGATAGAAAATGGGGACATATCCACAAGTGGATGGTAGGACAGGATTGCCTGTTGTGTGGTGTTTTACACTTGGAAATTAACCTGGTTGGAGTGCTTCATTTACTAATACTTTGTATAGTGTGTAAACCATAACATACCTTGAATAAAGGTTGATTAAAATTTGAATATATTTATATAAGGAAAAACAGAAAAAAATTCAGACTAATATATTAATACAAAAAGGAAACAATACGTTTAAATTATGCAATATCTGGATCACAAGCACTTGTGTCACTTTATCCCATCTTGCATTATCCTTGAAGAGCTTCTGCTGAGGTTTGGAGGATGCGGCTTGCTTTGCTGTATAGTGTGGGCTGTGGTTTAGTGGAATGAAGCAGGAGGGACAAAATTCTGTTAGGCAAGTTTCCTTTTGCACCTCATCTTCTTGCAAGGAATGTGCTTGCATGAGTGACATTTATACATTAATCTTTTACAGTGGTACCCCAGGATACGAATTGATCGCGTTACGAAATTTCCGGGATACGAAAAAGTTAGATTGGAAAAAACTGTTCCGGGATACGATGTTTTTTTCGGGTTACGAAATTTATTTCGGCGCGAAATTCAAACGCGCGGCTTTCCAGCGCTAACGGAAAGCCTTTTCGGGTTGCGAAATATATCGGGTTACGAACAGAGCGGCGGAACGAATTAATTTCGTAACCCGAGGTAGCACTGTAATAGTAGGAAACCATTATTAGTAATGATGTAGCATGTAGTATAGATGAGATTTCCCTTCATAGCCTCTTAATTTTAATGCTAAATGGTAAATGTACATGTCTATTATTACTCAATGTAAATCCATACTCTTGGTTTCCAAATATTGTGATGCTAAATACTGTAATTAAAAGCTATTGTCTCTTTGTTAAGCCGGCAGATGTAAGTGATGCTTAATAGGTTAAGCTTTGGATAAGCATGTATGCAGATACGATGCCGTATAAATATTTTATGCCTCCACATTGCCCTAAAATACATGTGATAGCATTAGAAAAACCTGGATGTTCAGGTTTAGATCTTTTTAGAGGTTTTCTCTTTCTTTCTATTGGTCTCAAAGTGACAATATATTTGTCAGTTTCTATAATCATGTAACTAATATATGGATTGTGGAGAAATGCATTGGCTTGTTCTACTCTGTTCAATATGAAACCAGTACAAATTTGTAAAAGCATACATGTGGGATAGTTTTTGGGTAACTATTTTGCGTTCAGTTTTCATTCATTGTTGAATCTCTTATAAGTCAATCCATTAGGTAGCATGTGATGTCACTCTTGTGGATATAGTTTTGGAAATTTTAACATATTTGTGGATTTTGAATTGAACATTGCTGGTGTGAATTCTATCAGGTTTTTTTAAAAAAATGAATTAGGTTTTCCAGATATATAAAACAGAATACTAACAATAAGAAAAAAATAGAAAAAAGACAGAAAAAGAAAAAGGAGAGACCAGCAACAAAGAAGGGAAAAAAGAAAGAAAAAAGTGACTTCCAATCTTCTCAGCAGTGGTTATTAAGCTATGTTACTCTTTAAAAGAACTTTTGTTCCTTTCAGAAATTCATAGATTCATTGAGTTGTAAGAGACCACAAGGACCATCCAGTCCAAGCCCCTACCATGCAGGAATAAACAAAGTACCCCTGACACATGACCATAAAGCCTCTGTTTAAAGACCTCCAAAGAAAGAGACTCCACCACACTCTGAGGGAGTGTGTTCCACTGTTAAACAGCTTACTGTCAGGAACGTCCTCATAATGTTGAGGTGGAATCTCTTTTCCTGTAGAACAAGCTTGCTCCATCCTCAATATGACATCCTTTCATATATTTAAACAAGGCTATCATATCACCTCTTAACCTTCTCTTCTCCAGGCTAAACATACCTAGCTCCCTAAGTCTCTCTTCATAGGACATGGTTTCCAGACCCTTCACCCTTTTGGTTGCCCTCCTCTGGACAAATTCCAGCTTGTCAACATCCTTTTTGAATTGTGGTGCCCAAAACTAGACACAGGTGAAGCCTGACCAAAGCAGAATAGAGTGGCACCATTACTTGCCTTGATTCTAGACACTATACTTTTGTTGATGTAAACCTAGAATCGCATTGACCTTTTTAGCTGCTGCATCATACTGTTGACCCATGTTCAAATTCATCTATTAGCTTTCTTTAAAATACAATTACTAATAGTCAAACATAATTTAATATACAGTTGGTCCTCCACATTTGCAACTTTGACACACACAGTTTTGATCATTTGCCAGGTCAAGGCTCCTCCTCCCTCCCAGGCTTTTCGCCTTGGGAGGAAAAAAGCCTCACAGGGAGGGAGCAGCTGGCAAGGGTGTGTGCACCAAACCAGCCCCTTTCTTGGTGGGAATGGCTGCCTTCCCCAGGCAGCTATCCCACTTGGAAAGGGGCAGGGAGATCGATCCTCCTCACCCTTTTCCTGGTGGGATAGATGCCTTCCCTAGGCAGCTATCCCAATGGGGAAAAGGGGAAGAGGATTAATCTCCATACACCTTTCTTGGTGGGATAGCTGCCTGGGGAAGACAGCTATCCCACCAGGAAAGGGTTAGGGAACCAGTTAAAGGGATGGGAGGGCAGGGACAAACAGGAGTGTGCACACCTGCTCCTCTTCCCTCACCCATCCCTCCCTTTAACTGGCTTCCTCAATGGGGGTGGGTTCTTTGTGCTTTTTTTCACATTTGCGGGGGATTCTGCACCCCTAACTCCCATGAACGTCGAGGACCGACTGTAGTCCCTAGACAGTCAGATTAACATTTCTATGAGTTCATTAAGAATAATTAATACACAGTTGCAACTCAGTGCCCATTAAGGATGTTGACAAGCTGGAACATGTCCAGAGGAATGGTGAAGGGTCTGGAAACCATATAGCTGGCATCCATGGACAAGGTGTCAGCTGTCTATTCCACACCTGGAAGTCCAGTCATGTCACTATTCCTGTTTAGTAATCAGCTATTTGCTTTGGCATCTGTATCACCTTATATTTCTGGTGGTTACAAAGTAATAATTATAATAATCAAGAAATAATGCAATGTGAGGTCCTGTTTCAAATTGCCCCCAAACCATGAAGCTCACTAGGTGATTTTGAACCTGTCATTGCGTGATAGCTCAGCCTACTGTGCAAACCGGTTGTGGTAATAAAATGGAAGGGTGGAAAAGAACCGCATGTGCTACACTGATCCCCTTGGAAGAGGGGTTAAATAAACAAAAATATGTTACAGTTGCTAAAATGCAGTAGAACAGATAGTTTGTCAGTGATATTTCTCAAGGAAAATTTTGCTGTGCGTCTACAAGTGTACTGGATAGTGACAGGCTAGCTAACATGGTGCTTCCTGCAATACATATTGTTAATAACTCATTATCAAAAATTAGAGTAAAGCTAAAGAAGTACATTAAATCAATCATCATGCCAAAATACCATCTAAAGAACCCCCCCTGATAAATAAGGGAATGTGCTATATGATCAAGAAAGATCAAATAAAAAGATGATGGAAGCAATATGTTGAGATGAAAGAATGACAGATTCATTCAAGGAAGAACAATTTGAAGGTGAACCCACAATTTTAGAAAGTGAAGTTGAAGCTGCTTTGAATGCACTTTGGACAAATAAATGTGTGGGAACAGGTGATGTACCAATGGAAGTGTTTTGCATTACAGTGACAGAATCTTTCCAAATTCTAGCAAAAATGAAAAACCAAACAATGATACACAGGTTGTAAACATTTAATATGCATTCAGATTCCCAACAACGGGGACAGCAGGGATTGTAGTATCTATTGGATCTTTGCAGTTAACTCCCATGGAAACAAAGTGATGCTGAAGATTTCACACCAAAGACTTCACCATATATGTAGCAGAAATACCACATGTCCAAGCTAGGTTCTGAAAAGGAAAAGGCACTAGGGATCATATTGCAGTTATGTGTTGGATAATGGAGTCCATCAAATAATTTCAGGAGAAAAATCACCTTACGCTTTATGGATTATAGCAAAATCTTTGTTTGTGTAGTTAATGAAAATCTATGGAACATTCTAAAAGAAATAGGCGTCTCACAATATTTGATTGTTCTGATGTGTAACTTAAAAATACTGTTTCTTTTCTTGTCCAACCTCTATTCTTACTTTTCCCCTTTTCTTTTTAAGTAACATTGGTTTTCCCTTCTTAGGAAGATTCAGAGAAGGCCAGGTATTCACACCGCACCAGCCGGCGGTCATATCTGGTTTGTACTAAATTGCAAAGTCAGTTTTCTTTTTCATTTCTTCTCTTTCGCTCTAGAATGTGACATTTCATTTTTGAATTAATTTTGTAATTAGGGAACAGATGACTTGGTTTCCACTCGAAGTACTGCTACTCAGAGGGTTAGTACCAACATTTTTGCATTTATAAAATTCGTTTTATTCATGACGAGTGTATTCTTTTGATTTTTCCTTTTAAATAAATTTAGTTTTTATAAGATTGATATAACTACTGGGATGTTTGCTAAGTTTTATGGAAAATCTCAACAGAAAAATGTGTTGTCATTCATGAAATGTAAGGAGAAAAACAGTAGCAGGATTATTGGTGTACTTCTGTCCCTTCCCTCTGACTTAATGATAATACACTAATTCTTATATAAGTACCTGTACTTTTGTTACTTTGATTTTTATGACAATCCAGTAGGATGATTCCTTTGGCAAAATTGTTTTCATCAGTGGTACTGAGAGAAAGAGTGTCATTTCTCTGGCCATCATCAGGATATGTGCCCGACTATAAAGAAAGCTGCTGGGCTCCCTTTCTTCCTTACAGTTCTCCTCCACCATTCACAATGCTTTACCCTAATCATGGGGCTAAACAGGTATCATACCTCCAGTTTTGAGTGGGTTTAGAAACCCTTATTTACAAGATTATCTTAATGGCTTTGACAGGAATAAGTATCTGTGTAGACATAATGCTGTACAGATGAGTGGTTGGCATAATCCTATGATACATTCCCATTCCACTCACTATGAAGCTTTAAGAATGTTATTTGTTTGGCTTATGAGTTTCTGTTGAGAGAGAAACTGAGTCCTGCAAGGAGAACTATATATGAACTATTTTAGGGGTTAAAATGAGTGGACAAGGGTCTGGTGCATTGACTTACAAGGGAGTTTGGAGGACTGTAAGACCCACTCCTGCCCTTGAATAAACATGCCCCCAAAGGTTCAGACATAGAGTGTGATGGGGACAGTGTCAGTATTTTTTGGTCCTCCTGCAGACCAATTTAAAGGATAATTTCACTGTTACATGTCTTGGGATAGGCCATTTTAGACACAGTAGAGGCCTTTTTTTCAATCAACCTGGAAGTCAAATTAGGGGTCATTCCCTGTTGAGAAAGTGCCTCTGTCTGGCCTAGAGTGAATGGGAGAAGCTAAAAACATGTCAAATTTGCCCCACCACCTCTCCCCTACAGGGGGAATTTTGGCTCAAAATTTAATTTAAAGATAATTTTAGGCCTTGGGGACAACAAAAAATCTAATTCAGCACCAGTGATGGCCTGCACATTGTCCTTTGCCATCCTGCCTATTGATGATTGGAGTGATAGGATTCATAATGTAACAAAGTTTCAGGTTAGATTAGTGAATGGAATAGTTCATATTAAGATAAGTTATGTAATATAATTATGTAATATAACCCAAGTGTGATATCAAAATTACAGTCATAATCATAACATTTTAGATTAACATACAGTTAAAAGTCCTATGTAAGAATACACTAGAAATCTAAGAAAGAAAAAAGTTCTTTATAGCAACATTTTTTTTTTTTTTGCAATGAACTTTAATTTTGAGGTTCATTGTCTTTCTGTAACTTCATTTCTAAGCACTCTGCCTTGGATGCCAGTGGGTCACACAGGAGCAGAGCAAGTACGTCCAGGAGAAGAGATCTTGTGGTGCGTACTGTGAGTGAGCATGCTGTGGTTTGTGAAATCGAAGGCTTTCATGGCCAGCATCCATAGTTTTTTGTGGGGTTTTTGGGCTACGTGGCTATGTTCTAGAAGAGTTGCTTCCTGATGTCATCCGCAAACCGAACTAACGTTTGGGTCACACAGTATACAGAAAACCTACACGTACAGACAGATACCTGCAGAAGAACTCCAACCATCACCCAGGACAAAAAAGAAGCAGAATCAAAACACTGGTAGACCAGACAAAACGCATCTGCAAACCCCACTTCTTGGAAGATGAACTGAAGCACCTGGACCAGGCTCTACAGGCTAATGGTTATTCCAGCTCAGACATCAGAAGGGCTGCCAGGCCCAGAAAAACTCAGAGGAGTGAAAATAAGCAGCCACCCAAAGGGGAGGTATTTTTACCATACATCACAGGAGTCACAAACAGAAAAAGGAAACTGGTGAGGAAACAGAACCTGCAAATGGTTTACCAACCGACAAAGAAAATCCAGCAAATGCTTCGCTCACCCAAGGACCAGAGATATCCTCTCACAGCTGCAGGAGTTTACTGCATACCATGCAGCTGCAAGCAAGTCTATATAGGGACCACCAAACGCAGTGTGCAAACAAGAATCAAGGAACACGAGAGACACTGCAGACTGCATCAGCCAGATAAATCAGCAGTATCAGAACATGTTGCAAACCATCCTGGGCAGGTTTACTTTATCTATTTTATTGTTTGTATGTACAGCGCTGTGTAAATCTACAGCGCTATGTAAATAAAGCATAATAAAATACTGTTTGAAAACACTGAAATTCTGGACCATGTCAGGATGCACAAGTAAGCCATTGAAATCCACAAACACCTGGACAATTTCAACAGGAAAGAGGAAACCCTTAAAGTAAACAAGGTTTGGCTACCAGTCCTGAAAAATAGCAAGAAGACGACTCAACAAATGCACATGAGAAATCTCCCAGGGTCAGGGGCTTCCCAGCAGACAATGAGCACCAATCAAGCAGACACTACTCCTTTGCATAGCCTCCCACCCTGAGGCCTGCCATTAGCAACAGAATAATACAGATGCAAATCACTCCTGCCTTTCTAGAAACTCTTCTAGAACATGGCCACATAGCCTGAAAAACCCACAAAAAACTATGCTGTGGTTTGTTTAGATACCAGTTTATGTGAACTAGTAAGAGAAAGTGAGTCAGAAGTTTAATAAAAAATTAACTTGAATGCTGAAGACATTTATGTGAGAACTGTGTACTTAGAAAGGAGAGAGAGGACAACTGAATGATATCTACAGCCACAGTCCTTAAGGCTAGAAGGTTTTGCAAACTTGAGAAGATTAAAGTATTTGTCTCAAATACAAAAGTTGAGGAGAGGTAGAAGCTATATTTTTTATTTCTATTTGCTGGCATCTTTGAAGACAGCAAATTTTGGTGTCTTCAAAACATCTGTAAAAGTGTATCTGTGAAAAAATATGTTATAATAATAAACAATAACAGGTACTTTTTTCTCTGGCCACCAATTTTAACTATATTTCATGGTTTGTATTTGGGTTTTTCTTGTCTGAGCTGTTACCTTTGGATTTTAGTGTCTTGTTTTGGATTTTATATTCTTCCTTTTCTTGCATTTTGGTCTTTCATTCTTTATTTTACTAAAAATGTGTGATTATGTGAAGAACATATGTGTAGACTAATCACATTAATATGTAGTTCCAGATAGTGTGTGTGTGTGAGTGTATTGTGTGCCTTGGTCATTTCTGACTTATAGTGATCTTAAGGCATATCATGGGGTTTTCAGAGGAGGTTTGCTGTTGCCTTCCCCTAAGGCTGAGCGGTATTATGTAGTACTGTAATATCATAATCATAGTAGATTCTTTGATAAATGCTCCGAGGTTTTACCCTCAATTTATCCATGGGTAATATCTAAATCCATAATTTTACCCTCAACTTATCCCAAAATCTGTCCCCAGTTTATACTTGAGGTTGATGTACAAACAAGTATATATCATAGTTACAATAAAATGGGGAGTCTTCTAAAACTGAGTTATCAGGCTTACCCCAGGACATGTTTGCTAGAACAGTATAGTTTTTTTAAACACCAGTCGTCTACAAGGTGCCTCCTTAGCCTCCCTTGAAAATGAGCTACACAGGTGGGTGCTACTATACAGAAGGTCCAATTTGGGTTCCTGACAGTCTATTTCACCCAAGGTGACACATGTAACAGGGTCTCTTGGCATAGTCAACTAAGAGAAGGTGGGTTCTTGATATCCTAGACCTAAGCTATTTTGGGCTTTGTGGATAAGAATCAGTGCTTTGAATTTGGCTCAGAAAAAGAGAGGAAATAAGTGAAGCTGTTCCAAGATTGGTTGTTTGATTTATTAAATGTCCTCCAGACTGAAGTCTGGTGTTCATGGTTTACAGTAACTGTGATTTCCAGACACCTGACAAGAACGGACGTGCACTGAATAAGTTATGCTACCGTAAACATAGGGTACTTAAGGCCAGATTAGTTTTGTCCCGGAAAGGAGAGGTTAGTAGCCAAAAAGAAGCTAAGAACCCTAAAACATTCCTTTAAGGTTTAGACTCAAACCCAGAGTAGATTTATTACCACAAAGACATTAGATCCACCAACTTCTACTGTTTTCTATAATAGTAATATTATATAGAGGTGTGACACCATTTATTTTTTCTTAAACAATCTCTGCAGTTTTTCATTTTTTCTTGTGTAAGTAAGTATTTAAATAAATGTTAGAAATCACCCCTTTGAACTGATACTTTGGAATGAGAGATTTATGGGGAGAGCTTATGAGTGTTGGGCAATCCTCCTCTGTTTTCAGTTGTATTGTGGGTGGTAAAATTGCAGCTCAAATTGTTGCATTTCTTGATGAACTGACTGCTGTTAAGTTGTGTATGAGTACTTTATCCATCGCCATAATGTGGAATAACTGGCTCTTCTGCCTATGTGCTACTTTTTAAAGATAATACAGTGGTACCCCGGGATACGAAAGCACCGCCTTACGAAATTTCCGGGATACGAAAAAATCCCATAGGAAAAAACTGTTCCGGGTTACGTTTTTTTTTCCGGCTTACGAAAAAAAATTTTGGTGCTTTTCGGCGCTTTTTCGCACGAAACGCGGCTTTCCAGCGCTAGCGCCTATGGCTTTTTCGGGTTACGAAAAAAATCGGGTTACGAACGCCGCGGCGGAACGAATTAATTTCGTAACCCGAGGCACCACTGTATTTAGAAAGACTTGTGTGCATGCATCATTAAGCATAACATTCAACACTGTCATCTGTGCTGTGCATTCTGTGGTGATATGTCCAAAATATGTGTCAATGGATGGCGTTGAATAATATGCAGCAGAGAAAAGAAACTCATTGATTATGTTAGAGATACAGTGGTGATTTGAGTTGTTTATGCTTATTTGTTTTACTCACTTCTTGTATTTTTTGTATTTTTTCTCTGTAGGTCATTGGTTAGCATACTTCATATTTAGGAAGTGCTTTGCTAAAATTATTACATGATGGATTATAAATGTTTGTTTGGATGCCATTGCTCCTTGATAATTTTAACCTTCTACATTTTTACTTAACAGAGCAATACTTATGGTGATGCTTATGGTGGGAAGAAGCCTTCTAGCTCTTATAAAGATCTCTTGGTTAGTGATTTCATTTGGGTTTTCTATTCCTTAACCCCTTATGCGTTTTTATTCAGTAATTTCCTGCATTGACTACAGAGGTGCTTCTTCAAGGTGAACAAAATCTTGCTGACAGGACAGATCCTGTGTACTTTGTGAAATAGTAGTTAAGCCCAGATAGTCAGAAATAATAATAATAAAAAACCATGGGGATGGGAAAAGAAATACTGATTTGTTATTTATCCAGTGTTTAGGATCTTTTAACTTTGTAGCTCTGTGTTTTTGAAAGATGAACCTTTCAACTGCAGGCATACCTCAGTTAACAAAGCCTCTGACAAAGAAGCTCCTTTTTACAAAGTGTATACATCCACACATCCCTTCTTTCCTCCTTATCTGCTGTCTAGCTGGAAGATTTTTTAGCAGCAGTGGCATTGGGAGGATGGTAAAGGAGAGCTGGAGAAACACAGACTTTTTATATTGGATAGAAGCAGTGTGCCTGCAGTAAACAGTGCAATAATATCAGCTGAGAAAGAATGTGATTCTGCTCTAGCCCATCCTACTCTACCTGAGTGTGCTTCCCTACAATGGGCATAGTAAATAGCAGCTGCATCCAGAATCCTTCCTGAGTGTGTGTGAACAGCAAAACAGAAGGCAGAGACAATAAGCCTGCTTCATTGGCTACACCCATCATATTTTTAAAAAACCACAACATGCTGCTGTACGTTTGACTATCCAAGTGGATAATGATGAAAGGATAATGATGAACGGAACGATGAAAGGCTCTCTCGGTGCACTTTGGAGAAACGTTCACATAGTCTCTAGAAGGCTCCTTTTTGTTTGTTTTGTTTACTTTTTCAAGGTTTACCTGACCAGGATGCTTCATTTCACATACATACTGTGGAGCAATGGTGGCACAGTGGTTAAACGTTGGTAGTGCAGCCATTCACTGCCATAAGGTCCATTATTTGAAAATCCCAGGCAGGAGGGCTCCAAGGTCAACTCAACCTGGCATTCTTCTGCAGGTCACTAAAATGAGTTGGTAGCACTTAGCTTACACATTGTAAACCCCTTAGGGAGTGCTTAAGTGCATGGATAAGTGGTATAGAACTGTACATGCTATGGCTATATTGCTATACTGTTCTGAATAATAAGTTTGCCAAAATAAGTTGAACTATTCTTCTTTTGTTGTGGTATAGGAATCAATCCCTATTATTTCCATGCCATTTCCGCCTCTGGTACCAATTTGTTTTGTTACATAATGCCTAGGAATACATCCGTTTCATTAACTGAGGTTTACCTGTATTGATCTCATTGGTGAACCCAGTAAAGTTGGGATGATAATCACATGGTCCTCCAGATACTGCTGAGGTTTGGCTCTCACAACACCATTGGTTATGTTGGCTGAGGTTACTGGGACTTTCAGCCTAAAAACATCTGAAGGTATACTTGATTCCAACACAGCTTTAACGTCAAATTGTTGTTTTGTATTTTTTGTCAGTGAACACAAGAATCTATTTGATTAAGCCCCTCAGTAATGAGTGCTTGAAATTCCATTGAGAAACAGTCTATATAAGGTCAGATGCTTGTACTAAAGTAAACATCTGAAACCACTTCAGTGAATTATTGCAACAGAGCTTAAATGTCTTGATTTCTAGAAAACATTTGTGTACAATTGCAGAACAGTTGGTGGGTTTAAAATAGCTCTTTTTACAGATAATCAGATTACAGATGATTAAATTCTGCGAATTGTCTTACTGGGAGGCCTAAATTGCAATTTAATCTTGTGAAATACTCAGGATTGAACAGTTTCGTTCAATCTTGAGTACATGAGGTTTATGGCACTGGAAGTTAATCGCTGCAGCAGCAGTCTATTTGTGGGTACTGAAATATAGCAAAAAATTCTTCCTGCTTGCTAACCACATGCAGTTTTTAAAGGTGAATGTTACTGATACAGATCAATACAAAAGCTTAACCAGTTTTTATGTGGTAAATGTAGCTGCCCTAGGAATTACATACAGTGTGGGAATAATTAAATAACATGTAGCATATTAATAAGTAGATGGCTGTTAGCTCATCCAGACTCAATATTCTGTTTGAATACCTTTAAAAATGTTGTATTTTCTATTTCTATTTGACAGAGTGGATTTTACCATGACCAGCGAAATTATAGCAGTCTTAGACATAGCAAACCACTTTCTACCTACCATCCTCGGGTTTGTCTCATGATTTTTATGAGGTTTATGTTTATGTTTATTTTTGTAAACTGAACAGTATAATTCATAGTCATGACTTAGAGCATGGAAGCTAACACCACCATTGCAGAAAAAACTTGGCTTGTTTTTTATGTAGTTTGGATTAACATATTGCTAAATACCTTGTATTCTTTTTAGTCCTGCATACTTGCTGTGTGAATCAAATGGTGGCTTAGAAGGAATGCTGGGGCTTTGAATTCAGAATAGCATTCTTTTAACTTTGTGTGATGTGACTGCTGTTTTGCAGTTTGCCTATTTTTGAAAGCACCATGATTAACTGGTTGCAGTATTGTGTTTTACTATTCACAAACTATTTATACTGGAAAATTCAGCTCTGTCCTTACTAAAATATTTTTTAAATTTTTTGTCTTATGCCCAGTTTTGATTCATTTGGAGTTCCTTTGAATTTTGATGGTTTTTCTTTATGACAATACTAACAGTTTTGTATATGTACTTGTATATCTTATATACGGAATGAATTGTGCTTCACTTTAGAGTATCATATTTAATAAAGTATCTTATTTTTGTCACAGTCATCATCTCTATACAGTGATCCTTTGGCAACAACTAAAACTTACAGGGTTAGTAGAGTGTGATATAACAGTCTACGTTTTGGCATTGTAATATTTTGTAAAGCTAAAGAAAGTGCTTTCCTCTGTAGGTGTCTCCAGATGTTAACAGTGGTTTGATAAGAAGTGCCAGTTTGGTTCGTATGCAGATTTGCATGCTTGCCTTTATTTTGCGTTCTGAGAGTAGTGTGACTTGGAAGCATTGTGTGTTCTGATTTGGGAAAGCTAAGGTTATAATCGAAGGGAGAAAGTCATTTTGAGGAAAGGCAAAATATACACACACTGTGGAAGGTTAACAATTTTCAAGCCGACATATTTCAAACCTAATGACTTTATGTGAAATATAAAATGTACACAATAGTGTTTATATGCATCAGTATTGACTGTTTATTTATGTATTTGGTGAGGTTCATCACTACCTCTCTGTGCCTGGGAGATCTGACTCCTGAGAATTGTTCCACCAGTGCATAGTGCCCATTGAGCTGTTGCTTGCTCAGGTATCTGTGGTACATTGATGTGGCCTGTGCAGTGCCTTGCAGCTCCATTAATTTCTTCAGGATTTATCAGAAAAGTTAACCCTAGGTAGGCAATACAAAAGACTCCAATATTGATTATAGCTTTACATCTGCTGTTTTGCACAGCCCTCAAAATGATTCGAAGGCGAGTTGGTTATCAACTTGGCTGCAATTTAATTCAAACCATGTGGCGGCTTTCAGAGCTATTAACTAATCTCTGTTCATAACTAAAGGTATTCTGTTGTTCATAGGCTCCTGAATGTTAGCAAGGATTCATTTTGATAGTTTCTGAAATATTTCCAACATTTGTCCTAAAAATCTCTACTCTGCTTCCTTTATTTCTAGCAGAAACAGATAATAAACAAAATATCATAGGAATGATTCAAGGCAAAGCAGTCATTACCTAACTGGAATGGGAAATACTTCTTTCTATTGTACTGTTTTTAAACTGTTTTTTATTATTTTTAATTGTGAGATTTAAATTATTCCTAAAGTCATTGTCAGTTTAATTACTTTTTAATGTTAACCTATTGTATGTTTTAACTAATGTGCTTTAATTTGTAAGCTTCCTTTAGTCTATTTAGAGGAATAGATCATTTAATAATGGTAATAATAATGATAGTAGTAATAGTAGCAGTAGTAGTTAATAATAATAAAAAAATTTATTTATAGCCTGCCGTTCCCTTTCGAGAATCCAGGCGGGTAACAACAGTCCAATAGTTGTTGTTGATGTTGTTATTGTTGTTATTGCCTAGTTAATAGTCAGGAAAGAATCTTAGATGAGAAGTTTACATGAACAAATGCTATTGTTCTTCTCAAACCCCCCCCCCCTTATATATTTTCTGGGTTATGGCATGAAATTTGTAATGTTGCAGCCTTATCAAAAACTGATAAGCTTTTTGAACAAACGTGTGCTAAATTTGTGAATGTGCTGAAATGATACGCAAGGGATGCTTGTGGGTACTGCAGAATCATTAGAAACTTTCATAAAAGAGATGGAAAAATTTCCCAGGGTACTATACGTAAACATTGGATAGTCAGCCCTCAATATTCATGGACTTGCCATCCATGAATCCAAGCATTTGCGGACACCAAGCCCTCATTGGCCAAAATGGTGCCATGGCTATGTGGCCACACCACCATTAGGAACAAAAGGACTTCTTACCTACCTCCCCGCCGAGGGTTTGGAAGGCCACAGAATTCATTTTCCCAGAACAAAAATAATGAACTTGGGGCCTGCCACGGATGCCAGGGAGATGCCTACTAGGCTGCCTCTGTGCCTGCCTCTCCCACATTCTTGTCAGCCACTGGTCCGAGGGGGCCATCAATCACCAGGGAATCAGGCTGGCTGAGGAACGGGTGATTGACAGCTCCCTCCAACCAGTGGCTGATGAGAATGTGGGAGAGGTGGGCACTGAGGCAGACCAGCGGGCATCTCCCTGGCAACTGTGGCGGGCCGTGAGTTCACTGTTTTTATTCTGGCAAAATGAGTTCTGTGGCCTTCCATCCCTAATGGTGGCACGGCCATGTGGCTGCTCCATAAATGGGGCTAATGTGAGCTTGAGCATCTACGGATTTTGGTATCTGCAGGGGAGTGTGAAATGGTGGATTACAGTAAATTAATAATCTATTTTAGAATGTTCAACTGTTAGAAAAATGCATGCACAACTGCATTTTTATTTTTAATAAATACTTCTGATACTAAAATGTAATTATATTCAAGTCAATTGGTTTTTATGCCTTCAAAGCTGAGATTTTGTTGTTGTTGACAAACGTCTTTCAGCAATATCAATAATGGGTGCTGAAAAGAATAATTTTCTGAGAGTTCTGTTACAGATAACACAGCATGTGCATGTAATGTAATTTAGTAACATTTTGGTTTTAAAAATACAGTCGGACATCAAGTATCCATGATTTGAAAATATTAAAAAATAGATACTTCCAGAAAATAAACATTGATTTTGCCATTTTATATAAGGGACACTGTTTTACTATGCCACTGCATATAATGGGATTTGAATATCAATGGATTTTGGTGTCCATGGGGGGGTCCTGGAACCAAACCCCAGAAGATACCGAGGGCCCATTGTACAGCATTTAGTACAAAGTGCATGTGTATTTGCATTTGGCAGGGATACTGAAAAGGTAGAGAAGGCAAGAGTTGGGCAAGACACGTGTTCCCTTGACAGGAATCTCTTGAATTGAATAGTGATAGATGGTCTAAAGATGAAGGTGAACAGGATAAGCCTCTTTTGTCTCTTTCTTCCACCCACTGTCCAACAGACTGCCAGGAGAGGAAAATACCATTGATCCTAGATGTCTAATCCCATGCACAGGCCTCACCCTCTCCCCTTTTCTCTATCTTGCCCTCTTAGTTTTTCATCCTGTTTGCCCTCTTTTGCCTTCATTTGACTTTCTTCCTCTCGGTCTGTACCCCTTCCTAGATGCCTGAAATTGGGTTGTGGGACTGCATGCTTGAAAGTCCTGTTGTATTATCTAGTGCTTACAAGGCACTAAGATGATCTGTCTTGTTCTCTAGTAGTCTGACTATAAATACTATTTTCTCTGTTCTTCAGGCATCGTTACATGGTGGTGAATTGTCTAAGTCTTATAGTATTCGGACTGTAAGTCTACAGAGCTTTTGTTTTGGCTTTATGGAATATAATTTGAGTGATAAGTAGCTGACAAAGCAAATACTTCCCTTTCCTTTTGAAAATGTTTTTAGCCTTCTGAATATAGTTACTATTCTTCAAGAACAAGTTCAGCACGAAGTAGTCCAGTGGTGAGAGATTTATAGCATGCCTTAAGGTTTTTCCTTGTTTGTTTTGTTTAACCATTTGTTTGAATCACTACTGATAAATGCATGGATTGTAGATTTCTGATTTGTTTTACAGAAAAGGATGCAAATTGTTAATTGGAAATCAGCATCTTTGTTAGCTGTCGTTCTGAGAATGTTTGTAGAAGTTCATGGCTATACACATAGATTTTGAATATACAATATTAAGAAAAAGCTTGAACAGAAGTAGAAATAATATGTATATTTCAAAATTACCATAATGATTTCAGGACATGTGAATAACTAGTGTAGTATATTAAATGCATGTGGTGAAGGAGGCATTTTCCCATTAGTTTCACATTAATAATGTTTGTTGTTGAGTCAGTTTGCTTTAGTAATGAGAAAGCACATACTCTTTTATATACTGTTTCAGGAACTGTCATAGCTTCCAGAATTACTCTTTTTAATGGTACACGGGATTCTCTTTTAAATACTGTAAGAATAATCTTGCCCCACTAAGTTAAGTTGGAATGTGATCCTTAGGGCATATGAGAGCCCTTTTTTTCCTGTCCTCCATCAGTGGTGAGGAGGCTCAGCACTGGCCCATGATCCTCTTAGCTTGAATTGGAGAGAGTGTTGATTGTCATACCATAACTCACCCCTTTAACTTGGTTGAGGGCCTTTTGATCAAGAAGAGTGGGAAATGTTGGCTGGAAATAGATGGCATGAAATCACATTCACTTACCCGAAATGGTCTGCATTCTATATTATTTGTTAATGGGAATCTCTCCTTGCTTGGGTGGTGCCTCTGTGCAGGAAACTATATGACATAATTCTGTGTGTTTTATTGGGTTTTTGAAAATGCTGTGTTTTATATTGCTATCAACATCATTAACACAACTAAGATTTACAAATCTTGCTTTATTCATTGCTTCAAAAAAGGCAGACTACTTGGAACGTTAAAAGTAAATGTTCAACGTAGTGTTACTCTCTTGAGCTTTTTGCATGACAGTCTTATATTGTGAATGCTATGAGAGCCAGTGTGGCATTATAGTTTGAGTATTGTACTATGATTGCAAACCACGGTTGGATTTCCCATTCAGCCATGAAATCCACTGGATGACCTTGGACACACACTCTCAGATTCAGAGGAAAACAGTGGTAAACCACCTCTGGTCAAGTCTTGCCAAGAAAACCCCATGATAGGTTCACCTTAGGGTTGCCCTAAGTCAAAAATTACTTGAAGGCACACAACAACAGCAATGTATGTGATGTCCTATAGTAATCAGACAGTTCTTGGACTATATCATTGTTCAGTGGAAGTACCATAGAAACATTCATATTTATTCTGCTGAAAGGAAGTGCTGTTCTTCAGTTAGCTGGAGTTAAAAGAACAAAGTATAAACTGAAGGTACACAGGTTGCATCTTTGCAGCCTGCTTTTTAGGCATGTTAAATGTTGTAGTCTAACAACTTCTAGAGTGTACTGTATTATGTTGGAAGGAAAAGCTCTAGTGTGACCAACAAGCAAAATTCGAGATAGGGCCAAATAGGTAAGAAGAGTTTTGATTCTCAATATCTTGATGCTAGGGAATGAATTAACTAATTGTGCCCCCAAATGAGTCCTTTTATTCCCCTTCTCCACATTTAAATGAAAAACTGCACTGTGGAAAGAAAGCACTGCACCAAATAGTCAAGCTTGGAGTATATCCTGACACTGTGTAATTGAACTCTCACGGCTTCTGTGGAACCAGTAGCTGTAGTTCCACTTACCCACTTCTGTGTGTGACCTGCTATTAATGTATCTCTGTCTGTGGTGTACACAGAGTTATGCTGCTTCACCCTTACTTAGAAAAGCCTACATTGACATGGAATCACCTGTACTGTACTTAAATCTTTATACAAACAAATATAGATCAAGTAGTATGTTATAATGATTGATCCTTGAATCTTATAGTTTACAGATGATGAATCAGAGAGCGTTGCATCCTCTGATCGTGCTGTTCGAGGCCGGAGGGATAGTGTGGTGAGCAGGGCTGCATGATTGCTATGTGCTTGCTATATTCTGATTTTATCAGTTGAAGTACATGAAAGTACATCTGAGCTGAATAGTCACAATTCACACTGTGCACAAAGTTGCTTGAAGTAGTTTTGTTTTGTTTTATTAATCCTTAAATTGGGATAGCATGATTTGCAGCTTGAAACACATGATCTGGTCTCACATCCTAATATAAAAGTGGTCCCTCTGTATAGATTTTTGGTAGTATTTTTCTTTTCTTCCTGACAATTTCCATAAAGA
The DNA here is from genome assembly GCF_019175285.1 of Sceloporus undulatus. Lineage (NCBI taxonomy): Eukaryota > Metazoa > Chordata > Lepidosauria > Squamata > Phrynosomatidae > Sceloporus > Sceloporus undulatus. The sequence goes on along the minus strand of NC_056527.1, from coordinate 59,942,549 downwards.
ATTGAGTATAATTTTAAAAGTAAAAAAATGAATTAATGACATACATAAAATAAATATTCCAAAAAATATAAATTGCAACAAGCAAAACCGTGACTTTGCCATTTTATATAAGGGACACCATTTTACAATGCCATTCATTGTATTTAATAGGACTTGAGCATCCACAGATTTTGATATCCACAGTGAGTGCTGGAACCAAACTCCAGCGGATAACAAGGGCCCACTGTACTATGGACACCTACATACTGATCTTATTTTGCCAATGCATCATACAATCATAGAGTTGGAAGAGACCACAAGGGCCATCCAGTCCAATCCTCTGCCATGCAGGAAATCTCAATCAAAGCAGCCCCGACAGATGGCCATCCAGCTTCTTTTTAAAGATCTCCAATGAAGGAGACTCCACTACACTCTGAGGAAGTTTGTTCCATTGTCGAACATCCCTTACTCTCAAGAAGTTCTTCCTAATGTTGAGGTGGAATTTTTGTTGTTGTTGTTGTTGTAGCTTGCATCCATTGTTCCGGGTCCTGTTCTCTGGAGCAGCAGAAAACAAGCTTGCTCCCTCCTCAATATGACATCCCTTCAAATATTTAAACAGGGCTATCATATAACCTCTTACTTCACAAACATCCAGCATGTTCAGAATAGTCTTTTTGTTTCTTTGCTGCTTTCAGACACGAATCCTACTATAACACATAAAGTTGCTAAATTTTGTGCAGCAGCAATTAAAATCCGACGGGTGAAGACTTGCACTACGGATTAGTAGTTGAATTTCTAGTTGGGCTTTGTCAGAATTGGCTGAGCTTTGTCCTCTGACAGAAAAATGCATATGTGTACCTGTATTTTAAGGTACTTCTTTTTGTGAGATTTTTGTGAATATTTCCTGGTATTTTGTATGCTGTATTTTGCTATTCTTATGCTGGTCTGTGACCGTAATATCTATATACATATTGCTTTCTAATACAGTGAGCCCGCGCCATATACGGGCTTCCCTTCTGCGGCTTTCAGCATACACTGAAGCCGCGGAGTAATGCAATGAATGGCGTGTGCGCTGTGTGCACGCGCCCCATTGGACTACAACTCTTTGAGGAATTAATCATGGTGTGATATTGTTCATAAATAATTTGGGAGTATCATGAGGTATTGGATAATTTCTCCTACTGTATCCCTGAAACACATAATTCAGTGCATGTTTTTAAATAAGGTGTTCGAGTCATAAAACTAAAACAAAGTATAACAAGCTATACATTTCAGCAAGTCTGTTTGACATTGGTGAATGTTTGTGTTTTAATGCTTTCTATGCATGGAGGTTGCTAGTAAAAATAATGAAGTGATTAGTGCTCTTCATCAAAATACTGCCCTTGACATTCGCGGGGGTTAGGGGATCTGAACCCTCGCGAAAATGGAAAAAAACCTGCAAATAGTGGCTGATCATTCCCTTCATCCCTCCTCTTCTCTGGCCAGTAGCCTCAGCACCACCTTTCTGGTTGTATAAACAGAAGCAGCAGTGGCAACTACGGCAACCATGGGGTTATTTCTCCCTACTTCTCCTTTTTCCTTCCCTTCTTCCCTGCCAGCAGCCCCAGCTTCCCAGTTTTACCAGGATTCTTCTGCATATCCCATATAAAAGAAGGGGTGCTGGGTTTTCTGGCAGTATAAAAAGGGAAGAAGAAAGGATGGCTTTTAAAAAACAGGAGTTTGGCTCTGGGGCTGTTGGCAGGGATAAAGGGAAGGAGAGAGAAGGGGTGGGAAGAAAGATCCTGGTAAAACCAGGAGGTTGGGGACTCTGGAGCCATTAGCCGGGAGAAGGGGAAGGAGAAAGAAGAGGTGTGGAGAAATGATCCAATGGCTGCAGTGGCTCCTACTGATGCTTCTGTGTATACAACCAGGAGGATGGCGCTGGGGCTGTTAAGGGAGGGAGGTGCAAAAAGGCACAAATAAGCAAAACCGCAAAAGAGAAAGCCGTGAATGTGAAGGGCTGACTATAAACTCCCCCCCCCCTTTCATCTTTGATGGTTATATTCATGTGCATGAGCAGAATTTGGCTTATATGTTTAAGCATTTAATCTAAGAAGTAACCTTAGCATTGTGATTAAATCTTGTGTCAAAACATCAACTCTAGATCAGATTGATAAAAAAATTGATGGCTTCATATTCAATAGCATTCTTTAAATGCTACTGAATGTGACAGCCCAAGGTTCTGTGGCTTTCACCATATTGCTGCAGTAAGACCTGAGGTCCAGTAGAATAGAAATGGGAGATACATGGCCCTTTGGTTATTGTTGGACCATAACTTCCATCTTCCTCCATCATTGACTGTGTTGGCTACTGCTCCAACATCTAGAGGGTCACAGACATTCCTTCTCTCCTTCAGAGCTATGAATTTGTGACTACAGTATTCAATTACTGATTCAGTTACTAAGTTTTTAAAATATTGTTGTTGTTTGTTCCGTTTTTATTTAGGAAGGGTGAGAGGTTGTATTACGTAGCTATAGTAATGTGAACTGTGTGTGTAATTTGATACCATGGAAGGAATAAAAAAAGTATAATACGGTCAAATTACATTGCATGTTTCTGAAATGTTTTATTCTGTCTGTCATTTTCTCTCCATCTGTTGTCTTTGTCATTGAAGTCATCTGACTTTTCTGATCACAGTGAAACCGCAGCTGATTATTTCAGCCGTTCTAATCGTAGGGGAAGCATTGTGTCTGACTTGGATGATGTCAGCATTCCAGATCTGAATAGTGTGAGTGTGTTTGGTATTCTGCTGATGTCATTGCTGCGGGTTTGATAGTGACTATCTTTTTCCTGTGAATACCATGCTAGCATTCTAGTAAAGCTTGTTGGCCCTGGTAACATAAGTAAAACATATATGGTTACTGGTTCTAGTAACATAAATAAAAAATATTATGTATAGTGCATTTTGTTTCTAACAGCGTAAAATGTTATACCAGTTGGTTGAAATACAGAGTTGAACTTGCATGGCTAATAAGTATGTTTTATTCTTTGAAAACATCTTCCTTACATGTCTTATTGTAACCTTGTTGTAAGCTGCCTTGGGCCCATAGTAGGAGAAAGATGAGATATAAATTAATTAAATAAATAATAATTTAGAATACAGGATTTTTATTCTAATTTGATGATATTGCCAAATGTTCATCTTCAGTATGCACATCAAAGTTTGAGTTTTCTATTCAAAAACTCATGATTGTGAACTGCCACATTGAGATATATTTCATGAAGTGTACACAGTATTTTTTGGCTTTCAAACGGAATTGAAGATTGCTTCTGTATATTTGAATGCTAATGATGCTATTACTCTCACATATACAGTACCTGATATTTACATAGCATTGTAAGTCATTGTGTAATTTGAAAGCATGGGAAGATTTTGACTGCAGTGTACTGTTCATGTTGTAATTACCTCTACAAAATTAATGTATTTCTTGTGGAAAAAACATATCTTAAGTACTATGATCATTAAGAGTAATTTACTACCGTAAAGATTTGGAATCAGTTTGAACTTCCACAATGTCAATTTATAATAGTATAAAGTTGTGTTATTTAATAGGTAAAACAGATAATCTTCAGTGCAATGTCAAAAAAATGGAATGTGACCTGTGAGACAAGTATACATACAACACTTTCTCTGTCTATTACCCATGAACTTCACTATTATTTACCAATTCAAACCCTAATTTAGAGTTTCCGTAGTAGCGTATCCAGATTGTCATTAATCATGGTTGAGGTCTCTATTGCAATCTTTTAATGATGGGTAAGGCTGGGCTGGTAGGTTAAATTTGCACAAGAGGGTCAGAAGGTGAGAAAACACAATTCATTACTCTTCTTAGGAGCAAGCCTAGCCATTTGTGTATGTGTGTTAGTGTTAGTTGCTCTTGCCAGAAGAGAATTACGTACAAACCGAGAAGCTCAGAAAACAGGAGGTTCTACTAGGAATTATTTCCTCAAATCAAGTGCCGTTAAAAATCAGTTCAATTCATGACTGATGTAGTATGGCAGAAAACATTTAAATTAGTCAGGAACTGCCTTTTCCTACTGTACATGTATTATTATTATTATTATTATTATTATTATTATTATTATTATTATTAACCTTTATTTATGAAGCGCTGTAAATTTACACAGCGCTGTACATACAATCTTTTAGTTAGACGATTCCCTGCCCTCGGGCTTACAATCTAAAAAGACATGACACAGAAGGAGAAGGGAGTGGTGACGGGAAAGGGTAAGAGGTCCAGCAGTTCCTCTCTACCTCCAAGGCCTGGACCAAGGCAGATGGACTGGAGGGAGGGCGAGGCTTCATAATGGATGGTTAATCATTTTCCAGGGAAAATACATACTCTCAAGTAGGATAATACATATACAGTACATAGCAATACAAGAAATGGTTCGATAAACAGGCACCACAAGAACATCAAATAGTAAGCGACAATTATGCAATGCCTGGGAAGGCTTCTCTGAACAGGATGGTTTTCAACTCCGTTTTGAAGCTGGTTAAAGAAGTGATGGCTCTTGCTTTTGGGGGAAGAAGGTTCCAGGAGTGAGGGGCAGCAAGTGAAAAGGGGTGAATCTGGGATGGGGCAGAGGAAATCCTGGGCTGAGACAGCAGACCTTGACTACCAGAACGGAATTATTAATGTAGAATTATTATTTAGGGAGCCAAGTTACTGACATTAGTATGTGGAAGGTTTGTTTGATTCATAATTCTCGGTGGCCGAAACAGAGCTTGGAAGTAATGTTCCAGAAGAAAAATGTTATTATTTAAGGGAGTAATGGATAATGTAGATCAAGTAATGTGATGTAATGCTGCTGAAAAATAAAATAGGCGTAACAAGTAACTTTACTGATTCCTTCTAAAACAAAACACATAAAGTGTAGCCTGCCAGGGCCATTTACATTTTTTTTTAGAAAAAGGATTTTTTTGTTGTTCCCAAATGAATGCCAGTCCACTATGTTTGAGGGCCTAAAATAGTTTTTGCAAAATTAATACATACATACATACATACATATGGCTTTCCTCCAAACTGACAACCAGGGGCATGGGAGGGGGAATTTCTATCACATTTTGTGGGTGCCTTTTTAAAGGTATATTATTGTGGAATCTAGTGGCTACTTACATCACTTGCAAATAACATATATTCATTTAATGTAGCTAAATCCCTGGCTCATCTACCAAATCAAGATTCTGTAATATAGATAGATACTTTTAGATGGATTGTTAACAATCTATTGACTGTCCTGAAGACGGCGAAATAAGATGGAAATGCTAAAGACATCTGAAATGTCTCAGAGCATGCTAGGCATGGAGAAGTAAACATTACAGTCTGTTCTGTCTGCAGTTCAACATTACACAACATGCCTAAGAAAATGCCAAAACTGCTTCCTATCTTAACAGATAACTAGGAAACATTTATAAAACAATTTGAACTTGTTATTAAGAATGTTCAGGATGATTTTGACATTTGAAGTAAGCCTTTAAAGATCTAGAATTGTCCTTAGAATATATTAGGTCTTAAGTATTCATATACTGTGAAGCTGCTTCATAAAAATTATTCCCATTGTGTCATTAGCAGATAGACAGAAAAGTAATGTGAAAACATTGCACATGTAGCTCTCATGTTTTAGATATGGTAGAGGCGTACACCTGCACAATTTTATGGGTATTCAAAATCAGTACATAAGAGGATCTGTTTGAAAAATGCAGATGTGCAGAAAATCATTTGCAAGGACATCTAAAACTTGTAGATGGTACGTACATTTTATGAGTGACTTTTGAACAGAACTTGTAGAATTGTGGATGATGAAATGGTGAATGATAGAAAAGAAGACCAGAACTAACATTTCAAATGATGTGCATTACAAAGGAAGATACTTACATATTTATTGGAGTTATATCCCGCCTTTTTCCCAAAATGGGATTCAAGGTGGCTTACAGTAATTTAAAAAGATAAAACTAAAACATTAATTACAAAAGTTAAAATAATACAGTACTAACATTGAAAAATAAGTTAAAAACAGCATAGTTAAAACCAATTTGAAAATAAAAACAATTAAAATACCAAACAGCACACCACACTCCATAAGTAAAATTCACCCACCAAACACCTATGTAAATAAAAATGTCTTCAGGTGCCGGAAAAAGGATTCACAGGATGATTTTTTCAATTGAGTTCCAATATATAGAATATTACTACAAGGCTATTTGTTCTTAAAGAATTTTCATGTTGCAGTATTATGCTGTATTACAGGAGATTTCTGACGCATTTAAAATACTTTTTGTCATTACTTTTGGGATATTAAAGTGGGCCCTTACTATCTGTGGGTTCAATATCTGTGGATCCGAGAAACTGTGATGGCCAGGTGGAGAAGCAGCCAAAGGCCAATAGTAGAAGCTGCCTCCTTCCACTTTTGGAAGTCAGCCCCCCCCCCACAAAGCCACAGCCAGAACTTAAACTCCTTCCTTGCTTCTTTTTCCACCTTCCCACAAGGAAGCCAATACCAGAATTTAAACCCCTTCCTTATTTTCACACAAAGAAGCCACTTCAGAATGCAAACCCGTGCCTCACTCCATTTCCCACCTTCTCACAAGGAAGCCTCTACCAGAAACACTTTTCCTGTTGATACACCTCCTTGCCCCACTCCATTTGTTGCCCCCTCCATGATGTGTTTCTGTGGCAAAGTAGTTTAAAATCTGGCAGGGGCTTTGTGGTGTGAAGGTGGAAAAGGGAGTGAGGAAGGAGGTTTAAATTCTGGCAGAGCATTTCTGATGGTGGGAAACTGTGAAGGAAGAATGCATGCCTGGTGCCAGGTAATTTTAAATGTTAAATGCTGCAAATGAGCATTTTGTTATCTATGGAGGTTATGGAACCAAACCTCTGCAGATACTGAGGGCCCAGTGTATTTATTCCCTTCCATATGTTATAGCAATATGTTCCAATTTATTGAATGTTGAGTTACTGGAACAATAAAACGCTAAAATACAATGAATGTCCTGTATGTAGTATTTACCTAACAGTTGACATAAAACAAATGAAATTCAAAAATTTCACGGTATGCCTTTAAAAGCCTATCCATCATTTTGTCATCAATCATTAGGTGATGTCATAGATGCTTTCCATATGTTATATTTAGGGCTAAGCACTAAGTATAGAATGAGGTTTTCCATACATTATACTCAGAGATAAGTACTGTGTATTCTAGGATATCTGTTAAACTTGTACATAATTTCTGAGTCAGTATAGGATTGCAGGTTTAGTTTTTGTAATTATACCTGTTTGACAGAAGAGTAGCCAGAAAAGCAAGTTACTACAATTTATAAATGCATGGCAATGATTTGTAAGGCTGGTAAATTGCATTTATGACATTGTTTGACATTTACTTTAATTTTCTGTATCAATGTGGAAAGAAAAATGTGGAAAAAAACCTTTTTATTGTTAAGTTATAACATTCTTGCTTTTTACTCATACTCACTTAATGGGACCTTGGTTACTGAGATTTCTCATTGAAAGGAGTGGTTCAATTGAATTATTTTTCTTTATATTTTCAGCTCGAAGAGAAGAATGATAGGCCATATTCTGATTTATATATTCGGGTGAGTTTTTAAAAACCAGTTTGGGTCTCATATTATGGGCTGTTTCTACAGTTCAAAAATGCATGTTAGTCTGCAAGGGTATGGCCAGTACTCTAACCTGTGTTATTTCTGTTTTAAGCTGAATTGTTCAACAATGCATTAAGCAGAATACGTTTCGATCAGGGATGGGGGAAATGCAGCCCATGACCAACATCCATACCACTTCCTTTATTGCGGCTCACAAGTTGCCCCAAAGCCCTTCATTTAAAAAAAACCTTTTAAGGCAAAAACATGTATCTACAGAATGCCCTAAACGGCTGCCTTTAACAGCATTATGCTTTTCAACACTCCTATGCCTCCCCTCCTTTTTTTGCAAAAATTGGTCAAAGACAGACCAAGAAATGCAGGAAGTGAGTGTAATCTCCTTATCTTGAAATGGAGGGCAATTTTGTTAATTCCTACAGCAATTTGTGTTCAGTGACCATAGAGTCCTTGAGAACATAACAGTATTGTAGAGCTGTTCAAGTGGAAGAGGAAATCTGAAGTGGATAGCTAAGTGTTCTGGAAACTGAAAGATGAATCGTAGAGGGAAGGGGGAAGGGAGCAGTGACAAATGTTAGCAGATTTCCCATAGGCAAGAATTAGCAACCTAATTAGCAATAGGAGATCTGGTCTGGGTCCAGATACAAATTTGGCCCTCAAACATTTTTGCAACCCAGAAAATTGTCCCCAACTTAACTGCAGATGCCTACCCTTGGTGTAGGTAATGCTGTTCCAGAGGTCATCTTGGTTGGCAAGATGCTTTTTAAAAGAGATCCTGCACATCTTAGCTGCAAGAGGAGCCCTGTTTGGTAAGCAGAGACAGACTAAGCTTGAAAGAATCATAAATCACATTAATATATTGAATAGTATATGAACTTGAGTAATGTATTTTTATGAGTAGATTAGCAAGTATATGTTAGACTGTTTTTTAAAATAAGCATGAAATAGTCCTATTCATGTGTGGAAACATCGATGGCATGATTTATCTGGGAAATCTCCGAAATTTAACACCATGGCTTACTTTCTTTAGCCAGCATCTCGCAATTCAGCAACACCTCTAAGTGGAAATTCATCTAGACGAGGAAGTGGCGATACAAGCAGTTTGGTGGATCCCGATACCTCATTAAGTGAATTGCGGGTGAGTGAACACTATTGGCAAAAAATAAAAGTATCTTCTTCTTTATTTGAAAATTATTTGAAGAGGATTAAATTTGCAAGACCCATAATTAACTTGTTTTTCAGAATTAACTATGTGCAATGGAGTGGGGTGGATGTTCTGTCTTCAGCATGCAAGTTCAAATTCCTTTAGGCATGTGGACAAAGTTCACTGTGACAAGACCCAGCATCATAAATACTTCAGATTGCAGTTTTATTTGCTAAGTGATTTATTGCAATCCCATGAATTTAATAGTGTTTTCTTAAACAAGGAGTACTCAGAGGTGGTTTTTCCAGTTCTTTCCTCTGAAATATAGCCTACATCATCTTGTATCAATTGATGATCTTCCATTCAAGTACTAACCAGAGCTGACCCTTCTTAGCTTCCAAGATTGACAGGATCTGGTGCCTTTAGGGTATTTACAAATACAGATGCAAAATTGTATTAAAACAGATCATTTAAACAGATTGGTAATCTGTGTAGGGAAATCAAGGGGAAATTATAGGGCCAGAAAGCTATATAGGAAGAACAGGAACATACTACATGCTCAAGAAACAAAATAAGATGCTGGATGAAATACACAGAAGAGCTATATAAAAGAGATGAGAAAAATGAATGATACATGGAATGAAGAATGATATGAAGATGAATCTCATATTCTAGAAAAATGAGGTGGAAGCCTCATTAAAAGAAATTGGGAAAATAAATCAGCAGGAACAGATGATATTTGAATTGAACTGTGACAATTCAACCATACAGAATCAACTCTAATGTTAACTAACATTTGCCAACAAATATGGGAAAGCAGATGCTGGCCAACAGAGTAGAAATTCTCAATATACATCCTCATCCATAAAAATGAGACACAAAAGACTACAACAACTATAGGACCATAGCATTAATTTTCCACACAAGCAAAATTACACTTAAAATTCTGCAACACAGACACCAAGCACATAGAGAGGTATAAGCAGGGTGCAGAAAAGATAGCGGCACTAGGGACCACATTGCAAACATACGATGGCTAATGGAGTGTACTAAGGAATTCCAAAAGATCAGCATGTGCTTTATAGCAAAGGCTTTGACTGCATAGATCATGGAAAGCTAAGGAACACTCTCAAAGACATGGAAGTGCCACTACCTTTTATACTTGATGAGAAATCTTAGGACAAGAGGCTATTGCTAGAACAGAATATGGACAAACGGAATGGATCCTAATTGGCAAGGGGGTCAGGCAGGTCTGCATTTTATCACCATACTTGTTCAACTTGTATGCAGAAAACATCATACAAAGAGCAGGCTTAGAAGAAGGAGGAGTGAAAACAAGGCGAAGGAACATCAACAATCTAAGATATGCGGATAACACAATATTAATAGTGAAAAACATCATGGATTTAGAACAGTTAATAAGGAAAGTCAAGGACGAAAATGCAAAAGCAGACTTGGTACTAAACATAAAAAATCAAGAATAATGATCACAGAGGACCTGCAAAAATTCAGCTTAAGCAATGATGAAGTAGAAACGGTCAAAGATTTCCCATAACTTGAACCAAACATTGATCAGAATGGAAACTTCAGTCAAGTAGAAGACCAAGAATGGAAAGAGCAATGATGAAAGAACTAGACAAGATCTTAAAGAGAAAAGATACAAAATTGAGCACTAAAATTAGAATCATCCAAGCCATTCTATTCCTTGTCATTATGTATGAATGTGAGAGTTGGACAGTGAAAAAAGTGGGTAAAAAGAAAATCAACTCATTTGAGATGTAGTGCTGGAGAAGAGTGTTGAGGATACTGTGGATAGTCAAAAAGACAACCAAATGGGTCCTTGAACAGATCAAGCCTGAACTCTTCCTAGAAGCCAAGATGATCAAATTGAGGCTGTCATGCTTCGGCCACATCATGAAAAGGCATGACTCATTAGAAAAGACAATAATGCTGGGAAAGGTTGAGGGTAGTAGAAAAGAGAGTCAGACCGCATGCCAGATGGCTAGACTCAATTAGGGAGGTCATGGGCATGAATCTGCAAAACTGAAGTGGAGCAGTGGAGGACGGGGGGTCTTGGAGACGTCTCATCCATAGTGTTGCCATGATTGAGATCTACTTGAGGACAGTTAACAACAACTATGACCAGGTGACCTGTGTGCCTGATGCTCAGTCTGCTGTCCAGATGCTGCTGCTCATGGGTGAAACTTCTCTCCTTTGAGACATTTTATTTTTAAATCAGATTTCAAATGGGTAGCCTTTTAGAAAACAGTTTTGTCTTCTTGTTGGCCTTTCAGGAAAAAAAGTCTGTAAAACAGGAGATGAGCCATTCTGACAGTTCATACTAATTTCAAAGTAGGCAGGGGAGCTTGACACTGGATTATAGTTAGGGATTGGCTCTCTATCTCCTAAAGTACATTTCAGACTTGTGGGATATACCTAGTTAGCCCTGTGAGGTCCACCAAGGAGTGTTTGGTGATATGTACTTAGCTAAGGGAGCTAAGGTGCCTCATGAATTCATGCTCAGCTTTGGGATTTTCTTTTTAACGACAGAACTAAGCTCACAACACTACCCACCTCCAATAAGCACAAGTTAAATGTATAATAGTATCATTTACATAGCTGTTATTCTTAAACAATTTTGGATTTCCAGACATGAGAGTCTGTTGCAGAATGACCAGAGATTTAATCCGTAGATGCCAGCTTTCCTCATTCCTGTCCTAAAACATATCCTTTCTCACTTTGTTACTTGAGGTCTGTCAGAAAAATGAAGAATCTGCATTGGGTTTACTTCTAATTAAATATGCTTAGGTTTGGGCAGTTGGGATTGTAAATTCTATCTTCATGTAAGATTGAATAATTATTTAAATTGTAAATATGTTGCATACTCTGAAGCTAAATTTATCAGTTGTGCAACTAAATGATGTGCTCACAGATTAAGAAATTGTACCAGTTGAATATTTTCAGTGTATTTTCCTCCTCTTTGGAGTTACTGTAAGTCCCAAACACACTGCAGAAATAATTTGGTTTGAGAGTGCCCAGGGTCAGTACTAGGGAATTCTGGGAACTGTAGTATTTGTGAGACGTTTAGCTTTCTTTGTCAGAGAGCTCTGGCACCACAAGAAACTACCATTCCTAGGATTTCCTAGCATTAAGCCAGAACAGTTAAAGCGGTCTCAGACTAGATTATTTCTGCAGTGTGTTTTGGACCTTTGGCCACAAATTAAAGCTTAGATATTTAATTGTTTAAAACTATTTGAAAGTAAGATTATTTTTTATTGTTGTATTATTTATTATTTATTTTCCAGTTTATGGATGTGTTTTGCCTTAATGATATGACTGAAATTCTTGGTTGTTTTCCACAGAACAATAAGCTTTAATAATGACTGTCTTATAATAGCCATATGAAAGAATGAATCGTGACATCAATTATACTCTGTTTCACTTGTTTAGAATTAGCTACGGTTGTAGAAACATTCCAGTTTACAAGAGTCAGTATTTATACATTTTCAGTGTTCTATCTTAGACAAGATTATGAAAATTTTATTTCAATTTATGCTTAAAATTGAAATCTGTTTGTCTAATTCTTGGTAGTTTTGAGATCTAAGCTTTTTCTGGAAATATTAAAGAACAATTTTGCCTGCTGATTTATAGCAGTCATTGAATCAGAAATTCACATATTTTAGTCAGTTGCACACACACATACCCCTTTATTTTTCTGAAGTGTGAAACAGAGAGACTAAATTTCTGCTTAACACAATTAAACTGAGTTCACTGTGGTATTCTTAAGCAATGGTTCATTCTTATGTCCTGCAGGATATCTATGATCTTAAGGACCAGATACAAGATGTAGAGGGGAGATACATGCAGGGACTTAAAGAACTAAAGGTATCAGGGTTTCTCCTGAGCATGCATTCATAAGTTGGTAATGGTATTTTTGCCAGTGTCACTAACAGAGCTTTACTAACCTGTTGCTTCTTTGAAGAAAAAAAGCATGTCCCTAACCTACAAATCACAGATTGGATGATATTTAATGTATATATCTGCTAGTGAATTTTTTGTGGTGCTTAGTATTATTACTTGTAAAAAAGGACAGTGAAATACCATATATTTCAGTGATTCCCAAAGTGAGTGCTATGCCCCCCAGGGGGTGATGGAAAGATGTAGGGGCACCGTGAGGGGGAAAGGGGTCAGCAGAGTAGCAGTGAGGGAAAAGAGGATAGCAGGGGGTCCTTCAGTCCAAGTATTGGTGCAGCCAGCAGCCTTTAGGACCATGGTGGGGATGAATTGCATGAAACTTCTCAGGATCCCTTAAAACTACAACTATAATTTCATGTGGCGACATCTCCCACTTTCCGCCTGCCCACACAAGCTCGCTGTCTTAGCTCATCTTTCACTGGTTGTGTCAGTGGCGGTTGTGAGGCTTGGGCGCAGGGTATTGCTTCTTTGGCATGTAATGACACACACACTGGCTGCACCCCTCTCCGCCCCAATGAAGAAGGATTGAGAATTCTTTCTTGCCAGGGAGAAGCTTCTCCCTTTGCACCTGGTCACCTTGGAAGCAACAACTGAGCAGCTGGCTGAGCAGTGACGAAGAGGTCTCTTGCACACACTGGCCTTTGATGGACAGGTGGCATGGGTGAGAGGCTTCTTGGTTGCTGTTCAGCCAGCTGCTTAACTGTATTTCCAGGGTGAACAGATACAAAGCAGCTGAGACTGGTTATTTTGACTTTGCAGTAGAATAGTAGACCTAACTTCAAGAAATATGTATGGGGAGGGGGCACTACAGTTGCCACCCAGGACAAAACGGGAAAGTAGCTGGAAAAAGTTTGAGAATCACTGATATAAAAGATATTCCACTAATACACATTGTATGAACAATATAGTAGGTGCTTTCTGTTAGTTGTTATTAAGGATGAATATTGTTAGCAACTGTATTTTAATAAGCAGATACAGTTGAGTTTGGAAAAATCGTAAACATAGACCAGAAATCAGTTTATTTCGGGAAATATTTGGTTATTTAGACTATCGCCGAAAACACATAAAAACACCAGCTTTTATAAAGTAGCTTGGGATCTTTTATATAAGTTTTTAGACTGCTCTCCTTCATGGAATTTCTGTTTCATTTTGTCAGATGTCATGTCTAAGCATCTTCTTAACCATATTCCCAAAATAATTTTTGATAACTTAACCCAATGATGGTAAACCTTTTAGGGGCTGAGTGCCTGTTGCTGGGGGCAGGACCTCCGCCCTCTGGGGACAAGATTTCCGGAGCGGGGGAGAAGAAGGCATGGAACAGGCATGCTCTTCTTCCTCCTCCTCCCCTTGTGCTGTCCTCGGCCTTCAGCTGCCTCTGGACAGGCAGCTGGAGGTTGAGCAAGATTCTCCCCCCACGCTGATCCCAGCCTACGGCTGCGTGGCTCCCTCTGGAAAGGCAACTGGGGGGCTGGGAAGAGTCAGGAAGGAGGAAGAACAGCACCTCTTCCTCTCTCCGCCATGTGCTGGGTGAAATGGCATCATGTGCCATCTCTGGCACACGTGACAAAGTTGGAGCAAGTGAAAGTTACTTTTTTCCACTAGCTAGTATAGAATCAAGTGAAATTTTTGCCAGACTGTGAAACTTGTACTTAGAGAAGATAAAGTTCTGATTTTCTTTTTATAACAAAAAAAGCCCTGATTATCATGATAAGAAATTACTTAGATATTAGCAACCTTTCTGCCAGAGAATGGGTTGCAAGTATTTGGGCTTTGATGGTGATGTTTAAAGTCACCCAACAGGTAGGTTAACAACAACAACCTCACCCAGGAAAAGAATCCTTCAGTGCTTTCAGGTTTCCCTTTATCTCTTACGTAGAACAATTACTGGTCAACTTGTAGGTTCCATATAGAGCTATATATCTAACGTCCACATATCTGCTCTTCTCTTTAATCAGAAGAAGAAATAATCTTCATTTATACCTTAACCTTCTTTGTATTTCTAGTGTCAAGGGTTAGCCTCACATAAATTATTTATACCCAGTTCAGTAGCTCTTTCCATGTTAACTCTTAATTTTTAGGGCTTTTTTCACCTATTCTTTATGGTTGTTTTGATGTATATTGATTTTAAGCTGTTTATAACATGTAGCCTGTATTTGCCTTACGGTCATAGCAAATGTTTAGTAACTCCTTTGTTAAAATAAAAACAACAACTAAGTAATAATTCGGTACAATATCTCTACCCTTTTGCAGAATGCAGTCTGAATACTGCTTTGTCAAATCTGTCTGGCTAGTCGCTTCCACTGCACTTCATTTTAAATCAGTCAATCTTAACAATCTTTTCTGACTTATTACTGTCTCATTTACATTCTTTCCTACTATTTGTTAGTTAAATGTGCATACAATATGGCATCACTACTTGATACACCCATTTCTTAATTATAGTGTACATATACCTTGCAAAAGGTGTATTTCTTGGAATGAACATGAAGCTTATAGCCATAATTGTTCATGCTGTTGCTTTATCATTCCTTTCCCACAGTATGTTCTTGTCTCTTAAAGTGAAAATGCTTTGGGGCAGGGCATGTGTTACTCTATGTCATATCTTCTATGAAATTCTGTTTCAAAGCATAGTCAAGACTTCAGTAGACCAGGAAAAAATCTTGTAAAAATCATATGCTCATTTTAAAAGTAAAGTCAGTCTTCTGAATTTCACATTTTTAAAAATGAATTTAGCTCCAAGAATGGTGCTTACTTTTTATTT
Organism: Sceloporus undulatus; assembly: GCF_019175285.1. NCBI lineage: Eukaryota > Metazoa > Chordata > Lepidosauria > Squamata > Phrynosomatidae > Sceloporus > Sceloporus undulatus. The sequence goes on along the minus strand of NC_056527.1, from coordinate 59,927,036 downwards.
TCAGAGAGTGAATAAATCCTGATTTGAACTGGTTTATACCAGGGCACATTAACAATATGTATAAAATATTTACTTTGTTTTAGTATAGTCTGGTTTTCCTTCTGAACTAATGAACACCCAACCATTTCAGATTGCTCTCAGAGGAAATAGAATATACAGTATAAGCAGTCAAAAACAATGAACTTTGTTTCATGATGATAGAATTACATTACATTATATTGTATCTCTACTAAAGTTTAAACAGCTGCAGATATATTTCATTTGCATGACATAATGTAGAAATACATTACGTATGCAAGCTTGAATTGAACTAATTACAGCCTGAATTAAATTGAAGAGGAGATTAATTTTCTTTACACTTCAGTGTATTAAACTTGGTTGTGATATTCATTTATATCCCGCCTTTTCGCCAATAACGGTTTTCAAGGTGTCTTATTAAAACCAGTACAGATTAAAAACTGAACAAAAACATAACATATAGACATTATTTTAAAAATAATAAAGTAATTTGTAGAGCTTAAAATTTTTAATATTCAAGACTCCAAGAAAACAGCACAGCACACCAATAAAAGCCCATCACAGTCAATTTTTAAAAGCCGGGTGAAATATGGAATGTTTTAACTTACTAACAGGAGAGTACAGAGGGACCCATCTTAGCTCCCTAGGAAGGAGTTCCAATGGCTGAAAGCAGCCATTGAGAAAGCCTTCTCCCTTGTTCCAACAGTGTATGTCTATAATATATTTCTTGTTGTAAAATAAAAATAAAACAATTCTGTTCTTGCTGCAACGGACTAATATCCCTACATTTCTGGAAGTACTTTTCTTTAGGTTCTGTTATGGAGCTATGGCTGTAAATTAGTTGCTTGGTTTGCCAGAAAAGTAGAATAACATAGGATTTAATCGGTCTTGCAAAATAACACATTTGGTGACTTTGAATTTATGAATGTATTAATTTTAGTTTAAATGCACATTTGCCTTTATTTAAAAAATAAGTTGTGTTAACAGTTTAGACTTTTCTTTTTTGCTGCGTGTTTTATTCTTCATGCTTTATTTGAGTAATCTCAATGATACAGATATCAAATATGTACCTAGGAGTCGCTTGCTGAAGTTGAAGAAAAATACAAGAAAGCAATGGTTTCTAATGCCCAACTAGATAATGAGAAGAACAATTTGATTTATCAAGTAGATACTCTAAAGGATGTCATTGAAGAAAGAGAGGAGCAATTAGCAGAATACTATAGGGAAAATGAAGAAAAGACTAAGGTACTTGAATTTTATTTTGATGATGGTCATAATAATGGAGACTAACTATGCACTATAAATACCTGAACATAAAATGTTTGTGTATATTATGCATAACAATAAAGTGAAGATATTCTAATGTAAATGATGAAGAACATTAATATGATGGTTCACAGCAGTCATTCTTAGGGCTACTTAATTCTCTCTGCCCATAATTTAGAGTCAGATATTTTTAAATTCAGTCATTTGTGGATCTGCAAGCATGTTTATACATTCATCTGGTATCAGATAGATTATGCAGTGGCAAACAAGTTGCCCTATTTTGTTTTCAGAAGCAAATAATTAGGTTACTTTTTTCTTGATTTTAAACATTATCAGTTCTGCTAATCTTCAGAATAATTGATTACATCAATTGATAGTATTCATAATGTGATAGCTTTCTCTAGAAGTTAATGACTAGTATCTGGGGAGCTCCACCCTCCCTTGCCCTTAGCTGAAGTAAGAATCATATCTCTCTTAGTAAACAGTTTTCTGGGTGGCTCTACTATAGATATTTTGTTTTCTTCAAGAGTTGTAAAGTGATCTGCATGTATTTAAAAAATACTTTTTCATGCATATTAAAGCCAGGTAGATCACAAAGGGGAAGAGTATTTATAATGAAAAAACAGCCTGTTTTGCCATGAAATTAGACCACTCTTGTTGGAGTGGACTGAAAGATGGTGCTGGAGAGTGGCCAGAGCAGCTAAAACAAACTGGTATCCATCTGAGCTAATCTTATTTTGCTGAATAAGAGAAGGTTATGTTCCTGTTGTGTCAGTTTTTTAATCTAATGTAGTTTAGGCTTGCTGTAATGTTAAAATTAAACATGAATTGCTTCACTGATATTTGCTTAATACATACAGGAATTAGAAAGACAGAAACACACATGCACGGTTCTACAGCATAAGGTGGATGAACTTAAGGAAGGTATTCGTCAAAGAGATGAATTAATTGAGGTACATATTCATGTTTTACAAACAATTTCAATTATTTGCACAATTAGTTTAATTTCAATTTATTATTATTTTACTTATACAAATCGACATGCATGATATTTCCATATATCACTTAAAACTATCATTCTATGTATCTACTATATTGGTTTGTATTGTATGTCATTGATAGACTTTACGGAACATAACCCAAATCCTTTATAATATACAGTACTTATATTTTAAAAGGGATTATCATAGCTACTTATTCACAAACTACTTAGGACAGTTTATATTTGCCATCCTCTGAAATTATCAAACCCTTGGATTTTAGGAGCTAATATTTTAATATATCATATAACTGTATCTGTATCTATAGTTTTTACACACACACACACACATTTATTTTATATTATATTATATTATAAATATATATTATGTTTCTTAATGAAGCAGTAATGCAACTTGTTTACTAACAGAGTAAACAGAACATATGAAATGGCTGATAATCAGCTAGGCTTCCTGTCATGTTCAGTCCAAATACCACTAAAATGAACAGTTTTTTTCTCTAGGATCCAAATAGAGTTCTATCCAAATGTAAAGAATAGAACAAGCAATAATGAGTTACATCATCAGTCTGGCTAAATATACATTTTTGTTCTGTAATTGGAAATTTGAAAGTTTGAGGATGGCATCTCCTAAAATCTTTGAGATCTGTCAATACTCAAAGTAGTTTGATCTTGTATGACTGACTTCAGGTTGGGGATTCCAAATAGAAAATTGTACACCAGAGTTACCTGTTCTGTCCTTGCTAGCATTGTGATTGAAAATCTAATTTGTAAAAGCATAAAGACTAAAAATGGCAGGTTTTAGTTTAACTTGCTACTGCTATGCCCCATCTCCAGTTCCTAATTGCTCTAAACAGCAAAACCTAGTAGGAAAAGAATGGTTTTTTAATACATTCTGTCTATGCCACTATCTAAAATGACACAATTCCATAAGCAGCTAGGCCTAGCTTAGCGTTCATATGGGGCAGTGGAAGTGCTCAAGCAAGCCCCAAATTTGCTTCATGAATTTATTTTGCAGGACTTCCAGGATGGATTTACCTCCTTTTCTCCGCATTTGAGCTATGGTATAATTTTAGACTCAAAACCTTTAAGGACAGGGTTTATTAATTGAGGCCTTCTGTTGTAAAATAACCTTCGAACTACCTGTTCTACACTGAGTAATTTAATAACATGTTAGTATTGCTTCTATGAAAATTTATCATCAAAATGTGGCTACAGATGTCTGAACAAATGTACATGCCTGTCAAATGTATGATTATATTTTGGAGCTCTCTTACCATGTATCATGATTTCAGTTCTGAAATAGTTAATCATCAGCTGTTCCTCTTTACAAAGCTGTCTAGATTTGGCTAACATTCTTTTAAGGACGTTTTTATTCACAAATATCAGTACTATATCAAGAGCATAAAACAAAATTGATACCTTGCAGCTTCCAAATGAGCAGGAGAAAAGGAAAGGAATGGAGTCCCAGGAATTAAATTGTTAATGTGCAGGTTAAATAGAAAGCACACTGAAACAGATGCTTGTTTTACCTTTTGGTAAGAATTACTTGTAATAGGCACCTTATATGCCAGTCTGACCTGCGGTGAATTACAAATATACATCAGTTAATGAAATAAGATGTATTCCTAGGCAGATACCAGGGCTAGAAATAATATGGACAGAATACGTTCCTGCACCACAAAAAAGAAGGGCAGTTCAACATGTTTCAGCAACCTTTACCAAAAATTAACAATATGCACACATGAAATGAAATAACCACATCATGTATGTCTTGCATAAGTAAACAAAACATTTTGAAACTTCTAGAGGCTTTTTGAAGGCTTCTTCCAAAATGTATCTTGGAATGATTTCTTTCACTAGTTTCCAGTTTGCTTATAATTTTTGTTTTGGTGGTCAGATGTATAGGTCTATATTTTCTTAAAGTGCTATAAGTAGCAGATGAAGCAGGTTCACCAGCTGTCCTACTTTCTGTTTTGGTAGTCACATATACCATAGGCCCTCAGTATCCATGAAGGTTCTGGACCCCCCAGCAGATACCAAAGTTTGCATTGTGCCCAATGGCAGTGCCTTTAAGTCGTTTCTGACTTATGGCAACCCTACAGGGGCCCTATCATAGAATTGTTGTTGGTTTTTTTTTGTTGTTGTTGCAAGATTTGTTCAGAGGAAATTTGCCATTACCTTCCCCTGAGGCTGAGAGAATGTGACTTGCCCAAGGTCACCCACTGGGTTTCATGGCCGAGCTGGAATTTGAAGCCTGCTTTCCAGAGTCACAGTCCAACACTCAAACCACTGTGGTATGCTGACTCTCAGTGGAAACATACACACGGCTACATTTTTGGTTCCAAAGTAATCAATGACCATTTTATAGTTCTCTACAATGTTGACCATGCGCTACAACTACTGTACTCATGTTGTTTAAGGAAAGAGAATCTCTTAGGAATAAGCCGTTATCTATCATTGTTCATCTTTTTTGTTTCTTTGACTTACCTGCTCACTTTATTCTGTCTTTGTGTAATTTTCTTTTCCTGTCTTTTCCTTTCTTTTATTCTCTTCCCTGTGTTTACTGCAGGAGAACCAACGCATGCAGCAGAAAATAGAATCTGTAACCAAAGAGGTGTTTGACCTCCAGGAGACAGTTAATTGGAAAGATAAAAAAATTGGGGTATGAGATGGATTCTGGAGGGTGAAAAGTGGCTTTAGGAATAGACTACTATTAGTTAGCATTAGAATTCTTTGTGGTCCCAGGATTAAATTGAGTATGGCTTCAGTAAACTTCAGTTTGTTAATTCCTTGACATTTCCCTCCCTCAATATTAGACAGTGAGTAAATGGCATTCAGTATGAATCATGCATAAGTATGTTCATGTATCAGTGTATTGTAACCAAAAACAAACAAACAAACACATATATGAGCATAAGTTCCAGTGATATACACAGATAACTAGAATGGTATTTTGGATTTGGTTCCCAGTTTTGTTAAATAACTTTTATTCACTACTTAAAAAAGAAGTAATGATTTTAAAGGTGAACACCATTTTATCATTAGACTTAGATGCAAGTTAAGGCTCGTTAAAATCAGTTGAATCAAATAGGTATCACTAATTATTGATTCCAATGAAGCTATAGATCTCTTTCGCATATCAGTCCTGAGAGGACGCAGCATTTGTAGGGAAGAAAAACTGCAGATCTCCTCAGTGCCACCTGTAACATTTGTGCATAATTTTTATGAGTGCCTAGACTTGCCCTGCAGATGTCACTGCCATCTTCCTCTTCATTGTATTTGCCATTCATTGGCTTTGACTGCTTTTAATGTAGATGTGATACAGCAGCATAGCTCCTTCCTACATACTTTGCCCATTTACACACCTGTGAAGAGAGTGGGTGGTGACAGCCACGCTTAGTCTAGTTTCAGATTTTTGAGAATGGCACAGCTTGTTAACAGTATAGTGTGCAGTATTTGTCGTACAGCAGCTGGTGTTCGTTGATAGTCTTCCATCCAAGTATTAACCAGGGTTGACCCTACTTAGATTCCAGAATCAGATGGGATCTGGTGCCTTTAGGGTATTTAGGCCCCTGGCGTAATGAATTAGGCTGATCAATTTAATGTTTGCCAGATATGTGGTAACTGAGAAATATTTGTGCCACACAGAACTACTGTGGGAAACACAGGGCCTCGTAAATCTTCATTTTCACCTTTTTAACCTCACTTTTTGTTTAGCTGATTATCTTTCATTTGTAAGAAATCTTGCTTACCTATCACACATTCTTTCTCTGTGCTGTTTTCTTTGTGCTACCTGCCTGTACCTCCAGGCTCTAGAGAGACAAAAAGAGTACTTTGACTGCATTAGGATTGAGCGAGATGAGCTCAGAGATGAGCTGGCTGACCTCAAGGAAACAATGAAGACAGGAGAGGTATGTTAGCAGTAGCAGCAAATAACAAATGTAGATTTGGGGCATGAAGCTCTAAGAGTCTACATGGTGTAGAGTGCAGTATCATTACTTCGGCCTACATCTTCTTTTTACCTAAATGAACAAGAACAGTTGTGCTATTACTTTTTGTTGTGCCAATTAAAGTAAAACAAGGCTCTCTCTTAGGTACTGTTAATCTTATTTTTTTTCCAGAAACATGGATTAGTCATAATCCCAGATGGCACTCCAAATGGTGATGTCAACCATGAACCAGTAGTTGGTGCAATAACAGTTGTTTCACAGGAGGCTGCCCAGGTCTTGGAATCAGCAGGGGATGGACCATTAGGTAAAAACTGTTTTTTAAAGAACATCACTGAATTTGGATTGTAGTGTGTATAGATAAAAATTAATAATTTAGGGCCTGACACAGATAGGAACATCTTTACTTGTTTTTGGATAGATCTGTGTGACTAGTTGCAGTCATCTCTGAATCTAGGCAGATATGTATCAGTGCATTTAATTTAAATTTAAGTGCATTAAAATGTAAAGTCATTAACTATATTCATCTTGTGGTAGCAATATATACTGTATATATGCAACTGTAAGTTGACCTCATGTACAAATTGAGGGCAGGTTTGGGGACAAAATTATGGATTTTGATATGACCTGTGGATACGTTGAGGGTAAACTCTAGGCCTGTGATGGTGAACCGATGGCATGCAACACCATTTCCTCTGGCACGTGGTGAGGAGAAGAGGAGGAAGAGTTGCACACCTGTTCTTCCTGATCCTCCCTGGCCTCCAGTTGCCTCTCTGGAGGCAGCTGGAGGCAAGGAACTGCAGGGGGTGGGGGAGGCACACACCTCTTCCTCTTCTTTCCCCCTCACCTCCTGGGCTTTTACCTGACTCTGGAGAGGCAGCTGAAGGCTCAGGAGGGAAGGGGGGGGGGAAAGTCCCGCCCTGGAAATCCGGCCCCCGCACCAGGTAACACCTGGTGTCCGAAATACCTTTCAGTGTGTGCGCTCAGTCCCTATAAGGTTCACCATCACTGCCCTGGGCACATGTAACAAAGGAGGATGAAGCAAAAGAAATCAATGCCCAAGAACTTACAAAATCCCAGCAGGCATAACTGTGCTCGCTCTATAGCTGGATGAAGAGGGAACTACAGTAAATGGCCATCTGTCAGGGATGCTTTGATTTGGATTTCCTGCATGGCAAGAGGTTGGACTGAATGGCCCGTGCGGTCTCTTCCAACTCTATGATTCTATGATTCTAAATCATGGCTGTGGGATGAGTGTGGAAGGCAACTAGGTACAGGTGGGGCTAAGAAAACACACACACATTAAAAAGGACGAAAAGGCAAAGCATGGAAAATGGTGACTACATTGGCAGTGATTATAACCTTTAACTTTAATGCAATAACTTTGCCTACAGTCGGCCCTTCTTATACACGGATTTTTTATACACGGATTCAAGCATACGCGGTTTGAAAATGTCCCAAAAAAGTATAAATTTACCTTGATTTTTCATTTTTTATTAGGGACACCATTTTGCTATGTCATTATATTTAATGGGACTTGAGCATACACGGATTTTGTTATACATGGAGGATCTTGGAACCAAACCCCAGCGTATAACAAGGGTCCACTGTATTTTAATCAGCAAAGCTGACAAACAAACAAACAAAAATCCTTCAAAGCCCATTTCATCTCGATTCTCCTTTGAGCAGAAGCTCTAAAGAGCTGCTACCACCATCATTTCCCCACCTAGACATTCAAAAAGGTCAGAAGCAGAGCCACGACAAAGGGGGGGGGGGGGGTGTCAGTGCTTCTTTTAGTGTCTCCTGGGACAGACTAAGCTGTTGGCTTATCTCACTGAGAGAAGGGAATGGTTCCTTTTTTAAATAAGAGTTGAAGTACAGGACTTACATTGACTTGTGGATAAATCAACCCAGGTTTTTTGGGTCAATTCCTTGACTAAAATTTCTAGATTTATACATGGGTATGTACAGTAAATACGGTAAAAGAAGTTTAAAATGTGTGCAGAAGGAGCAGCAACATATAGATAGTTGATGGTGAAAATTCAGTGGCTATTACAGTATGGTGTGACAGTCAATGTGCTAAAACAAGGCCTAGAAACAATTCTATAAACAGGAGAGGAATTTTCCTTTTGCACTGTCTTTTAATACCCAGTGATGATTTTTGGAAGGTGTTTTTGCTGTATGAAAAGTTGACTTTAATTTGCTAATTGTTTTTTATAGATATTAGGCTAAGAAAACTTGCAGGAGAAAAGGAAGAGTTGCTGTCACAGGTAAAGCTCATACTTCCCCGCCCAGGACAGTTTGTAAAGAATGTTGAAGCCTGTACTAGAGCTCTTAACAAACAAAAAAGCCTCTTTAAATTGGTTAAATCATAAAGCAGTACTAGGCCCCAGCATTAGCTGATAAGCAATACTTATCGACAGTTGTTCAGTGTTTCTTAGACCCGGAAAAGAAAGCTTTATGTTAAGGAACAGACACTGAAGGAAAAAGGGAAGCTTATACGATGTCTAGTACTAGAATTCTTTTGAATACCTTTCTCCTAAATATTCATGTAGCTCTATGTAAATGGCCACAATATGTCTCTGTGTAGACATGCAAAACAGGTTTAGTTTTTCACATTTGCTTCACATGATGAGGTAGCTGGACGAGAGCTTGGAAAGTTACTTTTTGTAAATAATTTGGTACTGTTACCTAAGCGTACTTTTTGACAAGTGATTTGTTATCATTACTTATTACACTATTAACAAGTCACTTGTTGAATTATTAGGGTTTAATTTAAAAAACTACACCTTAAGATTGATAAAATAATGGTGTAATACTTGGAAATTCCTAACACAAAGCCTCTAATGTGGTTTTATGAAGTAAAATTTAAAAGTAACAAGAAAACATGGCTTGTTGTGTCCAAGCAAAGGGAGGAGGTAGACATGTTACAGGTGATGATGTTGCTTTTATCTCTTTCCTTTGAGGCTTTGATGAAGACCCACTATGCTCCAAGTTTTTTCTTAGGTCTCATATGGGAGTTAAATCCCTCACCCCAAAAGGTGTAATTGTACTTGTGATTTTGCCACACCTGGTGGAGTCTTTCTATCTTACGTTGCTGTTCAGTCTTGTCAATTTGAAATAATACGTTGTTGTTACTGGAAAGTTGTGATACTGATATTTTGTCTTTAAAGATTAACTCTACTATATTTGCCTACATATAACTAAGTCACCATTCTCATAAAATAGCAACAGTGTCCTGATAAATTCTGATCGGACAAATTCTGTGCGCTTGTTTAAGTAGTTACTGTAGACTTCAGTTTGTGATTGTAGGTGCATGGTCGTAAATAGCAATATTGTTTGTAAATGCCGAAATATTTATTTATTATTAATAGATGCAGTAGTGAACTGTTTACAACATTTATTTTAAATTATTATATTTCAGATTAAAAAATTGAAATTCCAGTTGGAAGAGGAACGACAGAAATCCTCACGAAATGATGGCACAAGTACCGATTTAACAGGATTAGAAAATGGTTCTGATTTACAGTTAATTGAAATGCAGAGTAGGTATACTTTCAGTCTGCAGTCACATTTGCAAAGTTTAAATTCTTCCTACATTCAAAGAGGGTCAATTGTTGTGGAAAAGACTGTTGCCATTTTGAGTGTGTAAATTAGTTTCTATTTTGTATCTAATTTTAGGTGATGCAGTGAACAGTTCTTCCCCAGCTATTTGATGTGGGAAAGCGGCATTCAGTTTTTTACAGTGTGCCAACGACTGGCACCATGTTTGTGCTCATTGGCTAGGTGCTAGTTTCTTTCCTGGGAACTTGCCAGGAACTGTCAGCCAGTGGCTCAGGGACCAACACCACTCCAGGGACCACTGCTTTGGGTAGCACTGATTTTAAGCGTTTTCCCCTTGCTCTTTAGCCAAAAATACTTCTTGGAGGTTTACAGGCCAATTTTTTTTTAAAGAGCCTGTATTCACTCTCATAATTTAAAAACACAACTGCACCGTCTAAACAGCAAAAAGGGAAAGGGATGGAGAGGGAAGAATGACATTACAGAGAAACCTAGGTGCCTCATATTTATAATGATTGGCTAGGATGAAAACTGTTCAGGAAGAAGTGAAGCTGGTCTATGGGTCAGATTGATGGAGGGGTCACTGCCTCATTCTCGTTTCTCCTTGTACTACTGCCAAGGGGCAATAGAAGGAGATTTTGACATCCATAAAGCTCACTTATCTTTCTGCAGAAGCTTTTAAAAATGGTTTCATTTAAATGTTTTGCAGTGTCAACAAAAGAAATAACTAAACGATGCGACTAAAATTTTGATGACTAAATCATCACTATTAAGATGAAAATCTCATTATTCAGGGCTGGTATAGTTTGTGTGCCAGTGCATGCATTGGCTAAAGCTCCTGAGCTCTTAATTCTTCAGCTTCTGAAGGCTTAGAAGAAATCAGCAGTAAATACTGTTTTGTTCAGTGTGAGGAGGTATCTAGCGGTGGCTTAATTTCCTTTATCTACCAGGAAGCCTGATATTATATGAATGACACTTTTTGTAGTCCGGCATGCCTACGGTCTTCCCTAGTAGTTTTCCCTGACATGCCCAGGACAAAGTTCTGCTCTTCAGCTCCTTTCTTCTCTCGTTTAATTTTCTAAGCTCTTACTGATTCATATTTTGTCTCTGTGTATTCTCTGGGATAAGTCCAGTCAGTGAGAGATCCCCCCTGCCTCAATTCTCCAGAGGTTGTATTTTGTCTCAAGTTCACCCACTGAATGGAACTGGGGCAAAGTCGACCAGTATGGGGTTTCAAGAATGAAAACCTAGGTTGTGTGATCCCTGCCTTCCTGGGCAGTAGGAGGTGCTAACCCATCAGAAGAAATATTGATGGTCAGTGTCCAGTGCTTCATTCTTCCCTTAGAAGAAAGAGCCAGTTTCCATGCTAGATACTTTCCTTCCCTCAAGTAAAAGAATTTTAGAATTTCCTTGCCTTTGTTTGTTTTAGTAGAAGAGGCTACCAATATATTCTTCAGTGACATATTTGTTCAGTTGACAACCCTTAATTTTTTACTTTTGTTTTTTTGCATCTAGGAGATGCCAACAGACAAATTAGTGAATTCAAATTTAAACTTTCAAAAGCTGAACAAGATATTACTACTCTGGAACAAAATGTAGGTATCTTTAAGATTCTGGCGTACATCAATACCCCCAATATATATTTTCCCCACAGTAGATGGTATAAACACCTTTATGTCCTCTGCTTCTTCAAAACCGATCACTTATACTGTGGTGTTAGTGTGAAAATCCTTTCACTGCACAGTCAGGCCAACAGTTCCCAGATTTTTATTCTGAATATAGATGCCAATTTTGCAGGGGAACCAGGGTTGACTGGTTTAAACAAAATGACTTAAACACTCATGGTTGTTAAAATTAGTTATTTATCATTTTTTTAAAAAAAATCTTGCTGTTATTACTATTTTATTTCTTACTGGAACGCCAATTACTGAATTTAAACATTTTAACTTTTTTAACATGGTTTATTGGCAGTTGTTAATTGTTAGACCAGTATCCAGTGTCCATTGTTTCTTTTTAATTACTTTATTTGATAATGCAAGGAATGTCATTCAGAAACAAATCCTTCAATTAAGTTCAACCAACACTTCTTTTAAAGAAGGACTTTTTAAAAGAACAATTATAAGCTAGTAGCTGTAACATCTGAACAGTATTTTGCTACTTAATTTTCCAATTCATTCCTATATTGCTATAGCCCTATACTCCTATATATAAGATGCCAATTTGTGTATATAATTCCTCGTTTTATTGAAAGATGTAAATCATATCAAATCTTAATACCCCTGGATTGTTAATGTCAGAAAGCATTAAAACATGGTTGAGCAAGCTTTCTAATATATAAAAAGCAGGATTTGATTTTTTCACTCTATGATTCTATGAATTTAAAACCTAGTTTATAACAGTTTATAGGTTTGTTTTTTTTAAAAAACTAAATATTTTTGAAACAAGATGGGAACAGAACTGGTGGGTGTATTCATGTATTGGTGGATTTACATTTGCAAGAAAAAGAACCATTGACATTCTAGTTGGATGGAAAAAGAAGAGCCTACTATTTAACGTGTAGGACCTAAGTATATAGGCTAGGATAGTGCTCGCCAGGATCAACCCTGGGGTTTGGGTGGGGATGAACGGGAGTTCACACACCTGTCCCCTCTCTGACCTGGGACCAGAACAGTTGAGTTCCCACTTAGTAGCCCTCCCCATTACCGTGTCTGACATGCAAACAGAGCACATGGCTACACCCATATGTTTAAGCATCCCGTTTCCACATCAGATGTGCCATGGGGGGGGCGCCTGAGGAAGACCTATGACCAATAAGGTAAGGAGCTTGGTGGGACAAACACCCAGGTTTTGCCATGGAGTTTCTTGGAAACTGCAAAACCACGGGTCTCTTACCCTGGGGGTCAGGCCAGATCCTCTGGATCTGCATGTGATCTTGCAGTATTGGGCCCATAATCTGATCTAGACAATGCAAAGCCAGGAGGATTCCAGGCCTTTTGGCCATAGAAACAGTGCATATAGAAAGTGAGAATGTGAGATGAAGACTTACCAATTCTTTTTGGAGGGGGGACATTTGCACCATCTGCAGTTGGGGCAGATGTAGAACACCTCTCCATGTTCCCAATTGGGCTAAATTACACTGATTGGATGGGGCACTCAAGGATTTGACAGGAGTGAAAGGAAGCTCCACCAGACAGCTGGCGAAATATAGAAACTTTGGGTCCCATATTCCCTCAACCTGAAAGTTCATGGAACTTGTCATAAGTGATGGTTTATCTTAGACAGTGATTGGCTTATGATTTATGTATAACCAGAATTTGATTGATTTATGACTGAATTATGGTTGATTGATGAGATTTGTATTATGCAATATAGTTGTGGCCATCTTTGTTAACCCATGAAGCTGTATCCAGCCATTTTCCCAGCGCAATGTTGACTTTTACAATGACAATAGTCCACTTGACATACATTTCCTCTCTTGAGATCCTAAGGCATTATACCACCTCAGCACATATTTCAACTGAAATCTCTGCCTGGTGGGTTGGTTGACTGTGGAGACTGGAAGTAGTAGTTTCCATTTTCTTCATTTAGTGTTATTTAAAATAACTTTACAGATAAGATGGGCCCTGCTTTCACATGGGAAGAAAAGCGAATCACTGTTTTCAATTGGTTTTGTAGGTGGTACGACTTGAAGGTCAGGTGGTAAGATACAAAACTGCTGCAGAGAATGCAGAAAAAGTAGAAGATGAACTCAAAGCAGAAAAGAGAAAACTTCAGCGAGAGGTAAAGGCAATGTCAATGATCACTTTCCTATAAAGCCAGCTTAGGGTTAGTTTTGTATGGCATCTCTTTGGCATCTGTAACCGGAAAACATCCATACTGCCAGCTTTTGATTTGGATTCAGCAGTCTTCTCTGAAAGCTCCAGAGCCAAATATGAAGCAGAAATGGATTGATTTTTTTTATTCTTGTCTAACTCAGCTGGCTTCTATTTAACTGTTTAAAAAGTGACCAGTCACTCCACTTATTTTCTACTGGTGGCTGGCTGTTCATTGCCCAAATAAAGTGCCTACAAGTTAATTGGGAGAAAGATGGGATATAAGAAAATAATAATAATAATAATAATAATAATAATAATAATACAGAGGAAAACAGATGGCTTAAGTCCTGAATGAAAGAGCAATAGGTGCTTTGCTGAGATTGGCAGGGCTACCTGAGTCACAAGCTGGGAAGGTTTCTCTGTATTCTGGTTGACTTCAAATTTAGGGGTAAATTCACCTCCAAATTTACAATCATCTATCCTATGTGATTTGGATCTGTTTCCATCCATTTCTAACTTGTATGCTGATGTGAGGCAGATATTACACTGTATGGCTGACCAAGACTGAGATGAGGTTATGTAAAAGTAAATTAATAAATTATAGGCTGAATTAGAAATGAAATTATACCAGTCTTCAGTACTGGCAAGATAAACTCTGGATGATTTCTAGTGTATCAGAAGGAGTTTCTGTGTAACAGTAGTAGCAACTTTGAAAAGCTGTCCTAACGACCATTTAAATTGCTGAAAAATGCAAGGAACTGGGTAGATTTATTTGCACATGATGGGACTAGCAACTTTAATTTTCCTGCTCATACTGAGCTTGGGCCACACAGCCTGATTGTGAAACATAAAGATACGCCCTTGTCTTTGAACTACTTTATACCTGGCTCTGGCTAAAGAACATGGGGTTTCTAATTTAGAAAGGAAGTAGGTTTTATAAGGCCAAGTTTGCCCAGTCTTGTTGTAGTTGAAAGGGAGAGCAAGAGTGAGACTACAACTAGATGGAATGGCAAACTAATATGTTTTGTGACAAGTCCAGTTTTTAACATACTGGTATGAGTCCACTCAGAAACTTTTCCTGGGGGGGCAGGGAGGTTTGGGGAGAGGATATGCCTGGAGTTTGTAGCAATCCTCTCCCATTTAGGTTGTCTTTGGGTTTGACACTGAAGTCTTAGGGAATCATAGGGAAAAGCGATTGAGACTCTGTAGTGAGATAAACTACAGAATCCCTCCCTTTCTGCATAATTGTTGCAAATCTAGGTATGAAGATATATCCTGTTTGCTTTGTATTATCTTATAGTCAAAGTGGCAGAGTTGAAATATCTTGCAATTCTATTTGTGGATAGGAGTCATTTTGTTTTTCTTTCATACTGTGTTCAGAAACTGCATTAGTTTGTTTAAAATTTCACTGTGTTGCAAATCTTTACAAAGCTATCCATTGTATTTAGCATGTGTATTGACTCTTCTTCTTTTTTTAGTTAAGAACAGCATTGGACAGGATAGAAGAGATGGAGATGACCAATAGCCACTTAGTAAAACGGCTGGAGAAAATGAAGGCAAACCGAACTGCACTTCTATCTCAACAGTAGCAACGAAACCTTAAACATTATGCACTGCTCCTTGAAATAACTTGTCCCAGCTTGTTTTAATACAGGCTTCATTTGGCACAAACTTTGAACACGGAACAGTTCAGTGAATTTTAGTTCCATAATTAAGTGGAAAATATTTTGTAACTTGAGCAAATGAAAAAAAAAATAGCTTGAATCTTTATGCAAATGATGAGTTTTAGCAGCTTAAGTCTAGAGTCTGCTGGAGCCCAATGCTGTATGATTGACTTCCTGCTATAAACTATTTTCACAATTGTGAAATTTAGTTTATTCACTGAAATATTTTCAACTGCTTTAATAATGCTTGGTGCTTGGAGACGACCGCATGAATTCAAGAGGATGCTGCATTACAAACTAACCAATTATGTGCTGAAGACATCACATGGCACAAGTGCCTTCTATCTAGTGCAATGTAGACTTCAATGATTAGTTTAAAATAACCTTTGGAATCAGATAACATTTATTTTAAAATACATTTGGGGTTGTGTTTGCTAAACTTTATACATTTTTGATGGAAAACACTTTTGTAAAATATTTAAATTTATATAAAATAGAAATGACTGTATAAAATTTGCTTTATTGCATGGGTGACACACACCTGTTTTAGACTTTAAAAATTACTATCCCCAGCTACTCTTAGTGTAAGAGTAGTATGTATAAGATGTTTTGTTGTATAGGGCAAAACTTGGTGTGTCAGGTGCTTAAGTGTGGAGTGGAACATGGGTGGGTGGGAGAGATGTGGCAGAAAAATCTATTAAACCGACACTTTACTTAGTATTGATGGTGTCTGTGTTTCCTACCTTGCTATTCTCTGTGCCATTAAATACTTGTGGAAACATAATAGTGACATATGTGCATGTAACTCAAGTTATGTCAATTCCTGGATGTTGCAGTAAGAATTCCTGCACGTGGATCTTGCAGCACCTTTGAGACTAACTGATAGAAAGGTGGTCGCATGCATCTGAGGAAGTAGGTAGAAGTCTACAACAGCTCATGCTACCGACTTCTTTCAATTATAGTTGGCCCTTCACATTTGCAGCTTTGATTATTCACAGGCCTGTTACAGACAGCCAAAATAAAGCTGCTTCGAGTCACAGTGGAGGTATGGTGTTTCAATGATGCATGCGTCCTAAGAGTCCAGAATCCACACCAAAGCCACGCTCTAGTCTTAGGGCTGGAGTGTGGCTTTGGTGCGACTTCTGGACTCTTAGGATGCATGCATCATTGAAACACCATATCTCTACTGTGACTCGAAGCAGCTTTATTTTGGCTGTCTGTAACAGGCCACAGATTTTATTAATAAGTTCTTTCTAGAAATCTAGGTCCTCCAGTCCTCCTCTGCCAGAAGTTGACCATAAAGTCATGCTGGAAGACCGGTCTTAGGGATTCCTAGTGAAACACTTCTCTGCGCATTTGTAGGTCATCCAGTGGGATTCTATAGTCAGCTTCTGCCAGATGTTGACCATAGGTTTGCACTGGAAGATCTGGAGATTCCTAGAAAGGTGTTCTTTTAACCCCAGTGAACATAGAGGGCCCACTGTAGTATCAAAGATGTTACAAGATCCCTTTGCACACTGATTTTCCTTTTCAGACTAACATGTCTATGAATTCTAAGAATTTCCAGTACAGCATTCAAACACACCACCCTATGGCAACTGTCCGATCCCGGGGTGCACTGCCAAGGCCATTACAAGTGTGTGTGTGTGGGGGGGGGGGATGATCATGTAATGTCTGTTAAGGAAAGAGAAATGAGGTTGCTGTCCTAGGACAGTGATCCCATTTCTCTTGCCATTGGCTACAGAACTGGCAGTTCCTTGAAGGAAGAATGGGACACAGCACTCACTCAGTGGAATTTAAGACTGAAGGTTCCCAGTTTCCTTTTGGAAAACGTTATTTTGACAGTTTATAATCCCTCAAGTGATTGAAATTACAATTTACATTAGTGTTGCTGGATATAGCTTAGTAGCCAATTCTTCTTTACAGAAGTTCCTGAGCCTACACCTGAGATATGAAAGCAGTAGTTAAAGTTCTATTGCCTTGTATAGATTAATTCACAAGCTTATATTTTGGAAGATTCCTGGAAGCATGAAAAATTTCCTGGATGAATAATTACCATTGCCCATCTTCTGTGTAAGTAAATCTAGTTTTTAAAATGATAGTGCCTCTCTTTACACACAGTGATATTCCCAGGCCACAGTGTTGACAGTATTCTCTCTCTATCCATCCCTATTGGCTGAGCTTTTGCATTTTTATATATTGTAGTTGTGCTATCGTTTCCTTCAAACACATGATATACTAATATACAATTTTATTAACACTTTGGCTGTAGGGCCCTAATGTTTTTCTATTACAAATTCAATTTGAAAGTTTGCTAGTCATCTTAGAAAGCTGAGTAACGAACACTTCCACTGGTTTCTGATCCAAAGTAGTCACTTTTACAAGGCAATTAGTCTTAAATTCACTTTAATGCTGTATTAAGTTTTCAAGCAGTGGTAGTAAAACTGTTAACAACTATGGACATTAGTTCACGCATGTGTGTTCAGCACCTCTCAAATACTTTGTACAAATCTGGTAGATTAGCAAGCTGCAAAATGTTGCCATTTTCTGTGAAATTTTTAGGTGGCAAAAGATGGGTCCTAAAAGCTTTATAAAGTACATGTTCCACTGTCCATTTCCATGGTCTTGTAGCTGCGGCAGAGTCTTCAGCCTGCAATAAGGGTTTAAAAAAACATCTAATTATGAATTAAACAGCTTTCAATTATAGTATTTATTAGCCACAGATGTAAGAATACAGAGCAATGCTCTTCCTGAACAGCAGTGATTCCAAACCTTTTCGATGACTCAACACCCCTAAAAAAAAGCACATTTGAAGATGAAGAAGTCTAATTTCTAATTTTTGAACCATATACAATAGTGCTGGTGAACAAACTGAACTTAAATTTGTATACATGGTTGGAAGCCTGCAGGTTTGGAGAAGCACCAACCCTAGGGTAACTGCTTTGATTAGCACCTCAAAACAGCTTGCATGAAAACAGAAGTGAAATAACCACTGATTCATATCAGAAAAACTAAGAGCAGGGTTCGAATCTCTGCACCCGCTGAGTGACCTTGGGCAAGTCACAGTCTCTCAGCCTCAGAGAATGGCAATAGCAAACTTCCTCTAAAATCTTGCCAAGAAGGCCCTGTGAAGGCTTTAGAGTAGAGAAAATGAAATGGATTTGCAAGAAAATGAAAAGTACTGCAAAAGAAATGTCTTCAGAAAGCGCTGTGCAAAACTTACTGTGCTATATAAACACTAATAATAAATATTCTCAATGTTACAATGTCTAATTCAGTGTGAAACAATTTCTTCTTGTGGTCTCCGACTCACATGAATGGATTTGCCTGCACCTACACAGCACATCGTTTGGAACCTTGTACAGCCTTACATAACTCAAGAAGTCCTATATGGGGCCTTTCTGCCTAAACCACCAGTTCCTTTTTGTCTACTTCCGTAGCAACATCTACAGGAACCATGTTCGTTGATTTACCTTTAGGCGGGATACACACCGCCATTTAGTACGTATAGGATACGTACTAGGGTTAGGAAGGGGCGGTGCTTCCGCACCCCCCTAACCCTAGTACGTATCCTATATGTACAAGATGGCGGCGCCCCTTCTACATGGGCGCCGCCATCTTTACGTACTGGACGCACAGCGTCCAGACGTGTCGCGGCACCTATAACGTCGTGAGTCCGCGCCAGGCGCCTCGCGACGTCATAGATGGGCCGCAGAAAGAAGCTTGGAAATGGAGCTTCTTTTTCGGTCCGCACGGGAGTCGGGCCGTGTGAAGGCTCCGGCTCCCCCGCGGACCTACTGGCGGCGGCGGTCTGTACCCCGCCTTAGTCTTGTCATGTCCTTATTTGGCTGATTCAGCCCTGGAAGTTAGATGGACTCTTTGGATATACGTTATCTAGCACCAGTGGTCAAAGCTGTGCTCGCCTTCTGGGCTTCTTTCCTTGATGTTATCCTTCAAAAAAGTGCATTTGCTGTGGCGCCAAACCCCCAGTTTATGATGGACATCAGAAGTGTCTTGGTTGTTTAGGCAAAGCTCATGTGGTTACCTCTTGTGCCCATTGTACCACCTTTATGCCTCACATTAGATGAGACAGTTTTGTTTGAAGGCACTCTTGTACAAGCAGGCCCTTAGGCCTCAAATGCTGTCATGGCCATCTGCTGTTCATATGGAAGCTGCAGCGAGAGCTTTGAAGACCACTTTGGTTTCAACTGCCAGTTCTTCTGCTTGGCATGGAATTGTACACTCATTGGTCGAGTTGATTTCAACCCTGTAAAAGTGTCCACAGTCCAGTTCTGACAGTTGAGTGACATTTACCTATCTCTGTATACCAGGTAAATCCCTGGACGTCGAAATGCAGTCGATGAAGAAAAAGCATTCCAAGGGGAAAGGCCACTCTCCAGTCTTAAAAGAACCATCGACTTGTGCTTGTTCTACCAGTGCTGGACTTGAGGCCTCAGGAGCTGTATATCTTGACTGTGTCACTGGGATTTGATTTCCATATTGTGTATTGATGTAGGGAATTTACATCCCTTGAAAGTTTTATTATTATTTCCTTGTTTTGATGTCTTACTTTTCACTTACTGTTCAGTAAACTTTTGATTTGTTTATAGGACACTCCCACCTTCTACTTGTGTATTTTGTTAGTCTTTCATTTGTGTGAGTCACAGAGACCACGAAGGAGGATGAGAGGTTGTACACCTGTAACTGTAGTTCGAGTGGTCATTTGTGTACTCGCACAACACTGTCCATCCTCTCCTTGTTGTGTCTTGTCTGTCTTATGGACTGCTGCATCAGTGTCCATGGAACTGTTGGTTTAGGTGGGAAGACCTCTATATGACAAAACTCTTATGTAACATTTTAGAACAGTGCTGCTCATACTTTTCAATTCTGTTATCCATAAGGTGTTACCCCTAACTCATTATGTGTGAAAGAAAAACATGTCTCTTGTGTCAGTCTGAATAGTATTGCAAAAATGTAGTTTTGATACCATGGGCTAAAACCAATGTTTTTTGCCCATTATTATTATGATGGAAAAACCAAAGAAGACACAATACCTGATTTGTAGTAAGATCAGAGTCTTCCATTATATACTGTTTTCTAATAGAGTAGAACATGGCACACTCTTTACTAAGGCTTTCAAAACATTCTTTTTCTTCATCCCAGTTAACCTGTTAAAAAAATAAATATTCTGATCTAGGTTTTCCATAAGGTTTTTAAAATAACCAGTGCAAAAGAAAGAGTACTTAATATCAAGCACAATCTGCCAAGTTTAAAATACTGAACAGCTTCCCTTTCAGATATTCCACAAATATTGTATCAAATCAATACAAATTCTGTATGTATTTTGCTATGATGTTTAAACATTTTCAAAATTAGTATGATATTATGTATAGTCAACTATCTGTTGTAGCTAAACTGACATATCTATAGAGGGTTATAGCTAATGGTAGTACAGTGCAGTGGGTTCAGCAACTGTAGCAGATTAAGGAGCCAAAATTCTGCCTTTGAAACCCTGCAGGAGCCACACAGATCATATTGAAAGATTGGCATTCTTTGAAATTGTATGTGTGTGAGCTGCAACCTATATGAAAAATTGAATAGCCACTCAGTTGTCCAAGAGGCAACTAGAAAAGGGAAAGAACAAGGACCAAAAAAAAAACAAGACGACCCCCACATTAAAATCCTGTTTAAACAGAAAGTTCTTTGCCTCCTGGAAAAAGGAAAGCAAGGAGAAGGCCAGCCTAGCATCCTGTAGAGGATGAGAGCAGTAACTGAGAAAGGTCTCTCTCATGTCCCCACCAAGTGAATCTGTGATGGTGGCAGGACCAAGTGAAAGCATTCCCCTGTAGATCTTAGAGCACTGGCAGTTTCATATGGAAAGATAGTCTTTCCAATAGTCTGGACTTAAGATATACATTTGTCCCTAACTTTTTGCAGGCTTGGAGTTCATGGTCTCGCCCTTCGCAGGAGGGACAAGTGGCGAGGGATGAAATGGCATGCGCAAATCCTGCAGTGCTGCTAATTTTTTTCCATTCAACTAACAAAATCAGATAAATTATCCAGGCTTGCATCAGTTAGATCTGAGAGTGCTTAATTACTCTTTGAACAGTCTGTACACAGCCATTAATTTTTTCATTACTTCTATTCTCATAGTGAACAGTGCAGGCCACAAAGAATAAAACTGACCATGTTTATTTTTTGTGCAAATATCACTAACAAATTGTAATTCAACATCAACATACCTCTGTGGCCAAACGAAGGACAAACATAGGTAGACCTTCCAATGGAGGAACGTAATTATCAATCAAAAGTGGCAGTCCTGTTAGATTTCCTTTCTGTAAATAGAGTTTTTAATCATTGCATTTATTCTTCCACCTACATCAGAGCCACTGAGTACAAAGTAGACAGACTAGAGCATTTGTAAAATGAACCTGGCTACTCCTGATCACAGGATAGAACCTTATTATTATTTCCATCTTTTGCTGAAGTAAAAATAAGTTTCTAAATAGCATTATAAATTTTAAAGAACTAGCTCTATCCAAAAAGCTACATTAGGATAACACCTTTAGTAGAGTCAACTAAAATACAGTATCAGTAAGTGGTAATCAAGCTTTTAACTTTTCATTAGCTGGTGCCTATTTCATTGTTCTTAACAAAAGTACTATTGTACTGTCCTTCCTGGATTTTTTCCTACTGAACCAAAATGCCTATCTATTATTTCTGTTACCATATTTCTATGATTGCTTATGAATGAAATAGTTTATGCTTAAAATTCTAGAAGAGAAAAAAAAACCATTTGTAGCTTTTTATTCTTATTGAATTGCTTGTAAATTCTTGCCTATTTTTTCTTTCTTTTACCCAAGTTACTGCTTCCCACTCTTCTCTCAGCAGATAATGGAAAAGGTACTCTACGGTAGGTAAAGCTTTTTTAAGAAGACCATCTTTAGGAAAACTGTGCACACACCTCATCAATTTCAAGGGAGAAATAATCTTTCAGCATTTCATTTTTCTTTGTTAGAAAGTCGGCAATGTATTCAGCAAGGCCTTCCTTTGGACCATCATCTTCTGTCCAGCCACTTTCAGCATTCTCCAAGGCTAGCATGGCTAGATCATAGAGGGGGGCTGGTTCCTAGATTTACCAGAAAAACAACAACACAATCATTACTTATTGTTCATATACCCTTTAGTCTATTGAACTGTTTCCTCCATCTTAGATAAAAAAAAATATTTGCCAGGGTGTCATTTGACATTTTCTTTTTTTAAAACTATGCTGCATGTTATGTCATTCTGACGAAATATCCTTCAGCTGTACTGACAAAATGTCAAGGTAATTAAAACACTTTTATATATGGAAAGAAAACCTATTGGCTAAACAGAAGTGGTTTTATTGCTCCATCTGACATTTGAAACTAACAGTAGCTAAAATTCATCGGCATAAAAAGAGGTCTACATTACTGGCACACAAAAGGAGACAGAAACACATTTATTTTTTAACCAAACTACCTAGGAACTACAGCAAATTCCACTGTGCAAACAAGAGCTAGATTCAGATAAGAAAACCACCAACCCAAAAATATGCTTGAAAGTTGGAATTTCAAGTAGTCACTTTCACAGATCTTTCTAGTGATAGAAAACAAGAATGTTGTGTGCTCTAAAAGTACTGAGAAAACTACTGTTCATTAATTATTAAAATACTTAACTTAGATATACTTACTGACAATCTTAAAACTCCCAAGTTCCCAAAGTCATAAATAAGGATCTGGTAGAACATTTCTTGACTTGAGAAAGAATGAAAAATAAAATTGTTTTATGCCATTCTCTACTGTATATCTGACATCTGTAAGTCTTACTATAGACTTAAAATGGTTATCTGTATTACTTCTAACCATGAATGTAAAGTAGGATTACAGCAGTTATGAAATATTTAGTGCTAGTTAAACCTGTTTGAAGAAGGAGGTAAGCTTCCCAGCCTTCAAAATCATATATGCAATGTTAATCTGTAGGAAGTAGTACATAATTGACTATGTTCCTTGTGAGTTATAGAGACATGATAAGCATTAATAAATCAAGACTGGAAGGGATTTTTAAAAAGTAAAATACCTATAATTAATCATGAAGGCAAATATGATCATGGCACAAGTTAGAAAAGTTTCCTTGGTCCAAAACACACTGCATAAATAATCCAGTTTGAGACTGCTTTAACTGCTCTGGCTCAATGCTAGGGAATTCTGGGAATTGTAGTTCACTGTGGCACCAGAGCTCTCTGGCAGAGGCTAAATGTCTCACAAAACTACAGTTCCCAGGATTCCCTAGCACTGAGCCAGGGCAGTTCAAACTGTCTCAGACTAAATTATTTCTGCAGTGTGTTTTTGACTCTTATTCTTTTCTTACAATACTAAGTTTGCTAGTAAACTACATTATGGAACTAAGGTCCAAAACATATTGCAGAAATAATCCAGATTGAGACCACTTTAACTGCCCTGGCTCAGCGTTAGGGAATTCTGAAAATGGTAGTTTATTGTGGCACTAGAGCTCTCTGACAGAGAAAGCTAAATGTCTCCCATAACTACAGTTCCCAGAATTCCCTAGCTACTGCCAGAGCAGTTAAAGTGGTCTCAACCTGGATTATTTCTGATTTTTACCCCTACCACAAGCTAGTAAATCAAAAGCACCCATTTTGTTTAGTCCAAAGTAACAAACTCATTACCTGAGTTTTGTGGTATTGAGAAGGTACAATTTTGTCTTATACTGCACCAATGCCCACTGAGGGTTAACACACCCAACAAACGAATGCTCACGCAGCATTTCTTGAAGACCTGAAGTAACAAAAATCACTTACATTCAGTACAAATATACAGAAGCAATAATTCCTTCCCTTCTAACAGCCTATAGTTTGGATCACCAAATCACAATGGGCTTTAAATTTCAGCTGTTGTTTCATTTTAAACACCCAATTTGAGCCCAATCTTGCAATACTATCTACAGAGAAAATATACATTTGGAAGAAATTAAATGCTGCTCACATTGTCCTTAAAACCTGTAGGTTCTTTTTGTCTATGAAACTCTTTAAAACACGCTTTTTAAAGAAATCTCATATGTTGGTCTCTGCTGATTTTCAAGGGTTCCAATCATGAGCTATAAGATGTTTACAATACATATAGTGGGCCCTTGTTATCTGCTGGGGTTTAGTTCCAGGATCCCCCATAGATATCAAAATCCGCAGATGCTCAAGTCCCATTAAATACAATGGCAGATTAAAATGCTGTCCCTGATATAAATCAAGGTTTGCTATTTGGGATTTACTACTGTTTTGGAATATTTTCAAGCTGTGAATGCTTGAATGCGTGGATAAAAAATCCATGGATAAGGAGGGCTCCTATACTTTATTTTTAACAAAACACAAGAAAATTAGCAAGTTTCTTTTAAAAAAAAATTAGCCAGTATAGCCTTAATTATTAAAATAGTAGTTATGCCTGGTATCATACTTACTACTCTGCACACAGATCTCAAGAAGCAAGGGCAACAAATGTAACTGTGTCTGAAGTAGTTTCAACACTGCTTATTAACTTGAGTTTAACCATTTACATTTCCAGCTGGCTCCATCAAATTCTTCAATAAAAGATTTGATAATTAAGCTTCAACTATTTAAATATATAAATATATATATATGTTACACGATTTTGCTTTCACTTATTCAGATTAGCAACATTTAACCATACTTAAAAACTGAGTTGAAGTCAATAGCACTTTTATTGAGATCTGTTCAGAAACTGGATGCCAGTCTGTTTTTCCACCTTTAACTGTCAGAACAGAAGTGGTCAAGCACTGTTGGCTCAAAATGCAAAACACACAATTGAAAACAATGGTTCTCTAACACATCCCCACTTGAATGTAACTGTAGCAAGCAAATAAATATGTTAGACTTCAGCTCACAAGAATTTTGCTCTGAAAAATATAAATATTAGCCGAGTGCAAGCCACTCGCATGAAAATATTTGCAAGCTTCAAACTATCTACTGGACCTGAAAGCAGAATTCTACTTGATGCCACTAAACTGCTTACCCAAGTGCTCTTAATGTTCCTACATTTGTAGCCAAAACACATAAAGCTTTACATCTCCAGCCTGATGTTTTGCAAGTCGTTGGACTTAAATGCAAGCTAGTGCTTTATGAGATCCTCAGAAGAATAAAAATGTCAACATACTGCTGGGTCTAAGATCTTCTAAACATTCTATTAAATGAGTTTTCCCCTGGATGAGGTGTACCTAATTTCCTAACATCTAACGCACTAAACCTTGCTATCACATATGCTGTCATGCCCAACATTGACTTGAACTTCCTTCCAAATACTTCAAATAACTGAACATAAGAAGCAATATTATCTCAATGCTATGAACCAATTTATGTTATTTAAAAATATAAAATATACAAGTTTGACTACAACAAACCAATCCTCTCTTAGTACTGTAGATGGTAAACTTATCTTCAAGAGTCTAAGAAAGCATAAGAACCACAGTGGACAGATAAAACAGTAAGCTTACTTGCATGGGCCGCGTTACTAATTTCCTCTTGAAGGGTCAGAACACTGGTTAAGTTAATAATTCTCCTTCTTGGAGTGCAAGCAGCAGTCATATCCTGCCTCACATCTTCCTCCATTTCCACATCACCATCTGTCCGCTGTCTCTTTCTGTAGCACAGAAGAGAAGGAAATACTGTATACTGTTCCACTAGACTTGCATATAACTCAAAGTAGAGAGCTTTAATGAACAAAAAATAAAGACGCGCCAAAATACATTTCATTTGCAAAGTGAAAGCTACATTTTAAAGATTTTCTGCCCTCAAGGTTTTATGGATTCAAACTATGGGGTCATGCAGACTGGCAGTTTGGAGTAGCCTCTGGCCACTCCTGCAATGGTCACCCCTCGATCAGCATGGGACTGCAGCAACCACAAGGTCCTGATCCCGATCTGGGCTGCCAGTGCAGTCTCTAACCCGGCCGCCAGTAGGAGCAGCATTTTGTCACTCCTTTTTCTGCAGGCTCTTCTGGGTTTGAGTACTTCCAGCCACTTTCAGGGCATGTGTCATGTGCATGCCATGTCCCTGAAGCGTCTGGAAGCCGTTTTTTCTTGCCTGTCTGTTTTAGGCCTATGGCACTAAAGTCTGTTCCCAAAATAAGTGTGCTTCTACATTCCACCTTAGATAGTCAGGTGTTAACTGTGGCCATGAGTACCTTTGGCCAGCTAAGGTTAGCCATGCTGTTGGCTTTATATGTGGTCACAGTAATAAATCCCTTAGCAACATCACCTCGGGATTATGTAATCTATGGGACTCCCTTTGAAAAATGCTTAGGAACTCCAAAAAATTGAGAATATTGAGTTTATGTGTGAAACTATGTTGGGAGCATATTAACCTCTTGATTAAACACCTACACTGGCTTCCGAATCTGTTCTTGGGCTCAAACGAAAGTGCTGTTTGTGATGTTTAAAGAACAGAAATGAAGGACCACTTAATTAAGGTTGCAGAAAGGTTATTTTCCTCTTCTGAATCGTAGGCATTACCTGTTTTGTTTCCTTGCCTTCAATCAGAACATTTCATAGCGCTTGCTCTCCAAACAGAAGTTCATCCTTGAAAACGCACATATGCCAAACTGTTTCTTGATTTCTGGTCCGCTTCCCAATCGCGTAACCATAATGATTGCCTTGCTTACTATGGGGCTTTCTAAACCGCCATTTGGGACGTCCGGAGGACGTCCCATTTTAAAAAAGGGGTGTCTCTTATAGACGCCCCTGGGCCTAGTACGGACTCCGTCCGTACAAGATGGCGCCGGCCCTTCTACATGGCCGGCGCCATCTTTGCGTATCGGACGCTGAGCGCCCGTACGCGTCGCGTCCTTTGTGACATAGCGAGTGCACCCCTGGCGCCTCGCTATGTCGCAAACGCGATGGAAAAAGAAGCTCCATTTTGGAGCTTCTTTTTCAGTCCGCAGGGGAGCCGCGCCATGTGGAGGCTCCGGCTCCCCCACGGACTAGCCGGCGGCGGTCTGTACCCCGCCTATGTGACTAAAGTCTGTTAATATTTTTTTGCTGCAAACGCAGTGGCATCATGCCTTGTGTTTGCAATATATCTCAAATTAGGCAGTAATTCCATGAGTTTTTTCTACCCAATCTAAATGTGTTGGTATCTCACTGGATTTCCACTTCCACACAAAACCCAATCTCGGAGCACAAATCAAATAATTTAATTTAATCTTTGCCATGGGGGTAGGGTTATGTACCTTTACACATCATTTTATAGAAATCTTCCTTAAAATTATATGAGCATGTGGATTTTAATCCTATAATCCAGATGCTTTCCTACTGTTTTATATGTAAACTATAACCTAAATCCCAGCTATTTTTAAAATCATTCTTTTTCCTTATTCTTAGACAAAAATACTACTGACCTGTTAGGAAAAAGGATTTTTAAGTCTGGTTGGCAGGCAAAAGAATGAAAAATTGACTGGGAAGGAAAGGACTCTGAAAACATGTAACTGAAAAGAATGTTGACTCTTGCATCATTGGTTGGTATTTGGGATAAAAGCCATCAGTGGTGGATTGTTTCTTCATGCCACCTTGAGAATGGACTTTTCTCAATTTTTGGCCTTCTTAGCGATCTACAGAGTCCTTGGTGGATGCAAGGGGCAGAAAATGGGCCCCTGTACCCACAGTAGTTGTACAACATTAAATTAAAAGGACAGTATCTGTTCACCTACTTTAGGGGTGTCCTTTTTTCAAATTCTGCCCAAAAGAGGAGAGGACCCATAGTTTACACTGTTGACCAGCAAGGACAAGAAAAACAAAGGTCCTAACATGTTTTCTCAACAGCAGCTACTAACATGCATAATTCAGAAATACTCTTGAAGATCATGCTCACCTTGCAGGCGAAGCTTCAAGAGGTCTTGGTTGGCTTTCCATTGACCTTTCAGGTATCTCCTCAGCTTCTGCTGCTAAATTCAAGTCAGTGCATTCTTCCATCTCAACGTCTTGTAGTATGGTTGCCTTACAACTCTGATTCTTGGGGCTGTCTTCAGGTGCCACTGCAGCAAGCCCAGAAGTCTCAGGTTTATGAAGTGGCTGAAGAAAAGCATCTAGCTTCTGGGCTCGAGAATCAGTTCGAACCATCTGATGGGCATATACCTTGTCTCCTCCTTGACCAACTGATGAATTTGCTGTCTTAACTGTATCAGTGGAAGAGGCAGTAATACCTGGTAGCAATGTCTTTATTGGAGATGAAAAAAGAAAAGAAAGAATTCAGTATCGCTGGAATTGCGTGTTTCTCTCTCCAACCCTTCTGGAAAGGTTTATTCTTGGGGAAAACACAGTTCTCATATAATAATATAGCCTTAAATGTCTTAGTCTGGATACAAGTCCACAGTAATGTTGAGCAATTTTTTTTTAAGAATTTGGAAATTATAGCCCTTTTATCTTGTCGCTTCTTCTCCATGCATCTGTTTAAATGTTGTCCATATCTGTGTAAATCAAGATGACACTTTAAGGTTGTCTGGGAATGAAGAGGAGAGAAGGTCTTTAAAGAGACCAATATTCTGATCCAACCATCTCCACAACTAATAACATTGTTGCACTCACTATGTATCACTGTCTGGTATGTAAAAATTAGTGGCTTGGGCAAATATTTTCCTTTTCATGCCATTATACAAAACATGATTAATGCCTTCTGGCTGAAGACCCACCATATAAATGTGGCTTTATTCTATTCACCATTGATTGTATATTTGCAATACAATCCCTAGGGCCCCTTCTTTTTCTGAATCCAGTTTGGCCAGCTGGCATTTCTTGTTCCACAAATAGTAAAACTCTTTTTTTTTTGTAGAATTTGTAGCTCTCACTTTGCTTGCAAGGGATATTAATGCAATGGTTCTGTGTTACTACAATTCCTGGTGTCCCCTTTCTTGCGTACTGGAAAGTATATTAGTGTTTCCAATCTGTGGGCCATTGTTTTGTTTTCCATATTGGAGACTCTAGTCAATAAATCTGAAAAAGCTTAGGACTTGTAAGGGCAGCTGTGAAGGAACTACATTCTCAAGTGTAAAGATAAATCATTGGATACAAAATTCAGGATCATTCATGTCACAGCACTTCCAATTTTTATGAACAGTAAGACTGCATAACAGATGGAATGATTCAATCCAGGAACCCACAACCCTTGTCTGCAAGATTTTAACAGTACTGTTAACATCAAATTTTGTTAACAGAGATAACAAAATCCACTTTATGACGAGAAGCTGTGCAATCATCTCTTCCAGGACAGAAGACATCCACATCTTGAATGCAGTTTCACCTCCAGTGAAGTTAAGACTTTAGGAGGTATTCAACCAAACAATCCACTCACCTGTGTGAAATACATCCTGGATGAGTTGGAGCCCAACAATTTGCTCTCTATGTGTTGCTGTACACGCTCTAAGATGCTGTCTTCATGAAGAAAATGAACTTCATGCTTTGTGGGATGCACATTCACATCTACATTCTGAGGGGCTATTTCAAGGCTACAAGATATTTTCAGAACAGAAGAGTATGTTAATTAAATGAATGAAATACTAAAGTTTGTCACATTCACTGTTATAGTCAGATGTGTAGGTGCTCTGTATTTCTCAAAAATTAGACACGTTTTCACTACCTTGAAGTTAGTGAACAACAGAGAACTCAGTTTCATGTCTTTCTTCTTTATTACAGAACCAATGTCTTGTCTTACTATCCCAATTTTTCTACTTAGAACAGCCCTAGATTTAATACTATTAAAGCATCACAGCAGAAGCTAAATTCATTGGGGGGCACTATCTGTACACTATCTAATTCTTTCTATCTGGATTACAAAAGTGATATGCCTTCTAAGGACACAAGTAGGATAACATGTTGGAAGTACTTTTGTTGAAAAAATATTTTTAATGTACTGCAAGGATAAGTAGTAACATAGTGTCTATGATATATTCAAATATCAAAATCATTTTAAATGTTATTTACTGTTCTAATGGTTACTTAATTATAATAGATAATACCAAAGAGAATTTACAACAGCCAAAAGCTCTCCCAACTGCAAACCTGCACCACTTCTTAAAGAGGTCAGACGTTTAAACTGAAAATTGTTATTGATCAAAATACTTTCACTCTTGTTTCAGTTTGTTTGCTCTCCTCCAGCCCAGGGTCTAGTACAGTCTTCCTAAGCTCATAAAGGAAGAGATGGCTACCCTTCTAAATCTGTCAGCCAATCATAAATAGCAAAGTAATTTTACCTTATGTATAAAAATGGATGTGTGTTTTTGGGTAAGTAAGCAGCATACACAGTTTCTATTGCTTTTCGCAAAGCAATTGATTCAACCAGTCGATCTAGAAAGGAAAAAATGACAGGGGAGACAAGTAAAGCAATTACTTCCTCTATCATACTACTTTTACACCCATCTATCATCAACCTTCAACTTTCAGTGAATGGTATTTATATTTATTCATATAAATAATTTGCAAATATATAGAAAAATGTGTTATCTTCAATAGTCTTCAGAGCATGGTCCAGACCACTGGGCTGAATATAATCTAATACCTTTTTCCCACATATGCATTTATTTTACAAATGAACACTGGTAACGTTATCAACAACTACTAGTCCTGATGGCTATATAGTTCTTTCAATCCTAAAGGTAACATGCCTCTCAATATCAACTGTTGGGGAACATGAATGACAGGCTGAAACTGTACTCATGTCCTTCTTGTAGGCATGCTATGGCATCTGGATAACCTCTGTGGAAGCACCACCACTACACTGAGGCTTGGCAGCAGCCATTCCCTAGCCTGGTACTTCCAAGGCCTCCTGCACTTTCCCTGAGGACTGGCCCTGCTGCTCTTCCTCTTCATCCCTGATAAGGGAAAGAGCTTCAAATCAGTTCTGTAGCTGCAAGCTCACAGAACAATCCCTGGTTTTCCTACTTGTGTGTATCACATTCCTCCAACTATCTATGTCCTGCATATGGGAACTGACCACTTCCCCAAAAACTTCCTCTGTGTGTTTCCCATCCACGACAGTCTGTTCAGCTCCATCTAGGAAAATCTCTTGCTTCCTAATATGTTGATATGTACATATCCAGGCCTCCAGTTGCTGGACCTTCTCTTCCAACAGGGATACCAACTTGCAGTTGGTGCAGGTGAAGTTACCCAAACTGCAGTTGTAGTTGACTGCAGCAGCTCCTTCACTGCTGATATTCAGTAGTCTTAAGTAGGCACTCAAACAGGACTCTAGGCTTGCATTGTAAAACACTCATTTTCCAAGCTCTGATGCTTCAGCTTCAAAGACTGAGGCTGCAGCTATATAGAGAGCTACTGGTTGCTAGTTCCTCCACCAGCCAAGTTTCTGATTCACTTCCTGTGAGCAAGCCCTGTCGCCCTGAGACTAGGTGATCAGAAAGGGACTTGGGGCTACACCCAACAGAAGAGAGTGCTAACAGGCACACAGTCACACCTCCATCAGCTCACACAAACCATCAGCCTTGACTCAACAATTTCTCCAGTACTTCATATACATTGTAGGGCTGCACACAGGATGTCCAATTTGACAATTTAGATCTAAATCCAATAGAAACCCAAACCAAGCCAGACTCTGAATCCAAATTGACATTCAGAAATCTATTTTTAAAATTGATTTATACCCCATCTTTCCCCCAAAATGGGACACAAGGCACCCCAACTTTAATGACCAGTCCTTGCTGAAGGACTGGTCATTAAAGTTGGGGTGCCTTGTGTCCCAAGACACACTTTTAAAAAAGTAACCCAAATTTCAAACAGGTTGCTTTAGAACTTTTTGTGCTAGGTACATGTAAAATCTTCTGGTTTTTAATAAATAATTGATGTTTAAAGGCTCCTGTTAACTCTTTGATCTTAGGAATTAATGCTGTTTTTGTACTGGTTCTGTTCCCCACTTTGGAGCTTCTTTCTAGCACATCTAAGGCATTCCCAGCCTCTGCATTTGAAAAAAATTATAGCATGGGAAAGCAAATGCAAGGAGGCACCAGGCAGACAGCAACACTTGGTAGCACAGAAAAATAGGCAGAGCATATCTCGTAAGATGGTTCTCTTCTTGAGTCAGGATGGCAAGCATAAAACAACAGCTGTTAACATTTCAAGTTTAACTAATCATCACCTATAATAATGAAACAAAAATTTACCTGAAAAGAGCATGCTTTACTAGCAGCCCAACTGCTTAGATTCCCCCTTTAGGCATGTGTTGATCTGGACCCTTCTCTTCTACTGCTGCCTGCATAAATCCTGAGGGAAGGGAAACTAAGGACCAAGGGAATTAAGCACCCACTATTTTGTCCTACAGGTTTCCCCCCCTGCTGCCTAGTTTCTGGGACTTTTAAGCAAGATCATCTGGTGCTTCCTCTTAAGGCTTCTGAGCATGCTGCTGCTGGTGTAACGCCCTAGACATTTATCTCTGTTCATTTGGTTCCTATAATGCATATCTGCTGCCCACATCAACATGTTCCTGGACAATTTCTACTTTTTCTGTGATTAATTCAAGACTGCCTGCCTTTCATCTAAGGGACTGCCTGCTTTTGATGGCCACCTCTTAATCTTTAAGCTCAAAAAGAACCTTCAAAATTCTCCCCCTACAATCATCCTGAATGTGTAAATTTAATGGGTTGCATGCTCAACCAAACTGGCTTTAAAATAATTCAGTTTTGCTTTGAGCATGTGTTATAATAAAATATGTACTTTGTGAAATGAATTAAGTATGGTTTTTTTGTCAGACCAGAGTCTCTCTCTCTCTCTCATACACACACACACACACACACACACACACACACACAGAGCACTAGAGTGATTAGGGGGCAGGAACAGATGGCCCAAATGCACCTGCTTCAGGGTGTTATCGCCACGCAGCATTTAGATGCTGCCCATCACAATGATGCCTTGAAGTCGCCCAGAAGCTGGGTGGCTGCCCAAATGTGAATTAAGCCAATCTGATTCAATCTGGAACTGCTACAAAGCAGTCTGAATGCCAAATCACTTCGTAATTTGGGATTCAACTGAACTGTGTGTGAAGCTCCAACATATAACTTATTCGTGTTAAGGAAAAGGGCCCTTTTTAATTTTCACAAATTATTATTATTTATTATTATTGGTTTTTTTATTTTTTTATTAAAATTATTTATTAATAATGGTATTATTCATTAAGACTCCATCTTATAACACACAAAAATAAATTCTTAATTTTATACTTACGATTTATGAAAAGCAGAAAGATACATTTCTTCACTGAATAGTTTGCATTGGTTACATAACCTTTCATTTTAAAAGCCAGTGTTTCATCTTCACAGCCCACTTCAATCAACTCTCTAAAAACATTTAAAAAGGAATTAATTTCTCCCTTCCTTTGCAGGAACAACTTCTCTAAACAGTTTTGATAAACTTCAGGTCAATACTCATCTTATCCTACAAGGATTTCAAGTGACAAAAACTGAAAAGCAACAAAATATACTTGAAGCTCACAATACAGTCCCTTACATGTCTATACAAAGTCATACTTTCCAAAGGTCTTAGTCACAGGTATGAGAATACAGAATTACATATTAAAACAATTCAAACTATAATTTGTCAAATTACTACCAGTATAGACTGCCCTGTTGCAATGGCTAAAACAGTTCTTTGTGCAGATGACTTCCATCTTCCTTGCTCACAAAATGAAGCCATTTCAATAGATTCTCCCATTCTTAAGGTGGCCATTTCTCATACTCAGTGGAATCACACCAGAAGTAAGTTAATGTAATGTATTTCAGTAAATTATAGGTACTTAAAGAAACCATTATTTCAAACTACATGTTTTGTAGGAGCACATTCTATGGCCTGGTAGATTATCATGAATATGCCAGCATGAAACTTGGCATCCCCCTCACTCCTCTTCTTTGCTCATGCAAAGAGAAAAAAGTATCTCCTTTAGAAAAATAATAATTCCTCATGATGTATCAACCTAAAAAACTATAGCTTACACCCATTGTGACTGGGTAATCCGCTGTTAAATCATCATAACACTAATGAGTATCTCAACCAGGGCAATTCTTAAGCTTTGAAATACCATCCCTATGAAGAAGAAACAACACTACTAATGGGCCTCTCTGGAATCTTCATTAAGTATATAAACAGTTTCATTTCCCTTTTAAGACAGCTATTTTAAGCATACACTGTATTTTGGAATTTATGTAATAGTAACTTATAGTAAAGGTTTATGTGCCTTCACACACACTCTTTTCAGAAACCAGAAGGTCAGATCAACACAAAAGATTTTGAAAAGGAGGGGGATTTGTAGTTGTCTAATTTTGTAGAATAAGTAAGTCTTCTGCAAAAAAAACACAAACCTATTCTTCACAGCTTCCACTGGACATGCCCTCTCTTCTGCACTGATTCTGCTAGCGTAGCATGAGCATTGACTATTCAAGCCCTAGAGCTGTAGCTGCAACTTCTAAATTTAGTAACATTTTCACACTGACCTTTATGCCAAAGCTGGCAGGAGTCCTAGAGAACAGGCAGCAAACCATTACATTTGTTTTGTGCTGTTTGTGTAATTATGAGAGACAGATCCCTGTTAAAACTACAGCTGAAGGCCCCACAGCATTCAGAGGAGACCTCTGAAAACCTATTTTGTTTTCAGACAGTCTTTGAAGACACTCTTATTTACTCAAAACACCTTGGGCCCCCTCTCCAGTTCCTTTCACAAGAGCCATCTTTTCCCTGAAACCTTTTGCATACTCACCTACTCCCAATATCCCAAGAATACAACTATGCAAACAACTATGCATAAACACAATGAAGCAAGCAGTTGAATGAAGTAATTCAGGGAAATAATAATATATTCTTGCCCCATTTAACAATTTTCATTTTATTCCTCCTCCCCTATTGCCTCCATTGTGTCACCTCAAACTAAGAATGTGTTAAAGCAGAGAACTTTTTGTATATATATTATTAATAACAGAAGCAGTAGCTAAAAGATTAGTATTCAATTATGCATGTTAAGAAATCAGGAACTCTAAGCACAATTAGCAGTAGACAGTCAGTGGAACAAAGTAAAAATGGTTTTCTACAAGAAACAATCAGTGATGTGGTGTGGAATTAAGAAATTAAAATAGACAGAATAACCTGTCCGGAAATGAAATATGATAATGATGACAAGACAATGCTTTTTAATTAGTGGAATTTTCCTGGCACCGTTTCAATGTGTGAGGTTGGCATTTAAGTTATACTTCATGATAAGCATACCTGCTAACAGCATTTCCAAAGATGGATCGAATGTTGTCAACAGTTGTAGCATTTGACAATGTCCTGACATCTGCTAATGTTTCACCTTGCTAAAAACAGAAGACATTAACATTGTATTTACCAAACCTGTTGATGTATTATAAAAAAAATACAGCAGTGAAAGAGACAGGCTGAATGGAAACTTAATCAAACACATCAAATCAATTTTAAATTTAAAAAACGACTTAATCTTTTGCATAATACTATTGCCAGAGAGTAATATTCCACTGTCACTTCGTCAGTACTAAGGCTTAAGAGGGAACATTTTGTCTGGGAAGGTGAGCCAACAAATGAAGACAAAGTATAAAGCTCCTGCCAACATACTTTATTAAAATGTGTGACAGAGTGTCTACTTGCTTGCCTCATGCTCTGAGGGGGTAATCTTGAAATCAATAAATGCCCAGTTTTCTTCTGTTCCTAAAGCTAGACAAATTAACACAGCATCACATATTCACTGGCTGTAAAAAAAAAATCTTTTTATCATTTTCCTATGGCTGAAATTCAGTGTAAATACTACATAAATCTCTGCTGGAGTACTCCTACTATTTTAAAATCCGTCTCTAGAAGATGGGTGCATAAATGTGACCCTCCAGATGTTTTTATTCTTCTAATAAACCTATCCAGCATGAGTGAAGTCTGCAAACACCTGGATGGTCACAGTTGTGTACCTGTTTTGAAGTCTAGACCCATCTTGTTATGTAGAAATAAGGCAATCATACTTTTTTGTGCACCTGCAATTTATGCTTCCAGCAGTCATAAGATTTGTACCTTGGGGTGATTTTGTACAGGTATCTAAAAAATATTCATTTACGTTAGTTAAAACCTGGTGTATCATCTTCAGTCCCTAGGTGTCAGACAACCGTAACCTTTTTAAGAGATGAAACTACAAACAGGCCTTGGATATTTATTTCTGTCTAGAGCAGTGGTTCTCTACCTGTGGGCTGCAATCTCTTTGGGGGTCAAACAACCCTTTTACAGGGGTCACCTAAGACCATCGGAAAACACATATCACAGCATCAAAATTACAGTTATGAAGTAGTAATGAAAATAATGTTATGGTCAGGGTCAACACAACATGAGAAACTGTATTAAAGGGTTGCAATATTAGAGAGGTTGAGAACACTTACTCTAGAGGGTCTCTAAACCTCCCCACATTCCTAAAGTTAAAAGAAGAGAGGCGAGGGGCGGCACAGCGGCATGGTTTGTTGTAAGCATGGGAAGGAGAAGAAAAGAGCAAAATAAAGTAAAGAAATAATAAAAAACAACAACAAAGAAACTTGGAAAAAAATTACTTGTTTTGTTTTTATTTGGGCAGCTTCTATGGGCTGCATACATGATGCCTCACTTTTGGCTATAAGGAGACTGGGAGTTGCAGTCCAACAACTTCTGGAGAGCTATAAGATGCCAACCTTTGGATGAGTCAGAGATTTTGCTGTACAATCGGTTCTTCCCTTATGCGCGGGATCTGTTTCGGACCCCACCGTGTAAGGGAAATTCTGCGTATGCTCGAGCCCCATTCAAAACAATAGGGCTCATGCCCGCAGCAGCGAGTACACGTGCCATTACTATTTTCAGTGCATGGTGCCGCTTCTTCTGGTACAGCTCTCAGCATAGGAAGCAGGGGAAGAAGAGGGGAAGAATTTCAGTAGGAGATGAAGAGTTACAGCTTTCTGTCCTGACCAGAATTATCCACTTTGTGATTACCAGAGAACATCTGGATCTCCACATTTAAGTTAAAAATTACAGTTTAAGGTACATTTCTTTACTTTATCCCTCATCCAAAATGCTGGGGACCAGAAGTGTTCTGGATTTTTTTTGGATTTTGGAATATTTGTATATACATGAAATACGGAGATGGGACCCAAGTCTAAATATGAAATTAATTTATGTTTTGTATGCACCTAAAGGTAATTTTATACATAATATTTATAATAATTTTGTGCATGAAAGAATGCTTGGGTGCACTGCGCCATCGGAAAGTAAAGGGGTCACTATCTCAGCCACTCATGGACAATTTTGAATTTTGGAGTATTCTGGATTTCAAAATGCTAGATATGGAATATTCAACCTGTATCGTAAAATATTTTTAAAAATATATGATTGAGCACCTCAATGACCACAGTTTCAGTAATAATGAAGGTTTTACTCACCTTTTTAACAGAAAAACTGACACCAGAGTTGTGAACAGCATACCTGGAAATAGGGGGAGACATAAAACTGTGATATAATAGATTCTCAAGCACACAGTGCACAAATTGCTAGCAAATCATATAGAAATGGGCTGAGCTTCCTGGCTTTTATATTAAAACTGATTTTCTATGAGGATGAATTTATAAGTTATTCTAAAAGAAACAACATACTATACAGGTACACCTTTCTTGATCCCTGGTAATAGGAATAAATCCAATTATGTCCTATAATATGAATTTGCCTGTCTCCAAAAGCAACAGTCTATGCTGGAGTGGGCAACTGTGGAAGGCTAAGGGTTTATGCACCCAGGAAATGGAGGGCAGAACCTCTCTACTGAACCTGCTCCTGCCCAAAAAAAAAAAAAAATACACACACACAACACAACACAACACAACAAACCAAAATTGGTATGGGGCCATTTTACCATGGTTGGAGGGCTTTCTTGGCCCATGTTAGTCCCAGGAAAGGTCATTTTTAACAACAGGAACTGAGCAGAAGTCATTTCCTATTCACTTCTTGTTTCAAAAAGGCCTCTCCTGGACCTAAATTGGCCCTGGGAGGCTGCAAAATGTGATGAAATTGCATCCCTCGCCCTCTTGTGGACCTTCTGTGGCATTCAGGACAATTTATTTTCAACACTAGAGGAACCAGTGGTGAAAATGTGCCCTGGAGTGCAGTTAGGGGTCATTTGGAGGCATTCTGCTGCAAAACCTTGATTCACAAAAATGGCCCAGAAAGACCACATGTGGCTCACAGGCCACACTTTGCCCAAGCCTGCTCAAGTGGAGTGAAAAAACTCCAGAGCACGATGTTACAACACACAATTTTGGGCATCCAAAATAAAATAAAATTTAGAACAAGGATGGGAAACATGCTTCTTCCTATATAGCTGGACTGTAATTACGATCAGTCCTAGCTATGGTAGCCACTGGCAAGAGACACTGTGACTTAAAGAGTTAAAACATCTGGAGGTCCACACAGAATTCAACCCCCAATATAAAATTAGGCAACCATCTGGGAAGTGTTTAATCATTTGCTGTCAACTACATGGTTCACAACAAAAGTACGAAACCACATATTTTAACCTCAGCAAAGTCTTCTTAGCTTTCTTTATTGGATTTATAGTCCTGAGAGCAGAAGAACTTCATCATGCTGATGAATACAATTGAATTCACATTCTCTCTTTCAAACCTTTACACAAATAATTCTCGAGTTCTTTACTTGACAAGTGACTCTTGGGTAATACAAATATAATGTGAATGAACTTGCTTCAGTGGAATTCTTCTCAGGCCCCAAGTCATGATCCAGCTGTACTTGTGCCAGTATACTGACATCAGCATGAAGGCACATCTGTTACTATTTTAGGCTCCTAATTTGTCAAATATGTCATTTTTGGCCATAAGTACAAGAATGTCCTAACGTGAAACAAAACATGCACATAGTTGAAATCAGAGCTGTACAACTCCCCTCTCGCCCTTTTTAACACCTTACCTGCTAACAATATCCAGTATTTTTGCATATTCTTCACTAGGATTTTTTAAAGCTTTTCTTCTAGTGGCTATATTGTAAAATAGATCCTCAACCTACATAAAGAAGTAAATAGTCAGTTTTAAAGCAAACAAAGTACTCACAACTGAAACCTGGATTACTCTCAGCACCCTTTTGTGGAATCGGAAGGAAAACCACATCCAACAAGTAGGATTTTAAAATAGTTTGCCTTCATATATAAAAGATATTCTACATTGTTTCAATACTAACTACATTTCAGATAGTTGAAAGGTCTCCAAAGCAGCCTCATGCTGGATTCCTACTCTCTATTTTCTGTTTGTACCAACTACATTCCTAAAGAGACAAATCTAAAAAAATCTTTTTCCCATTGCAGAGCATTATCTTAAATGACAAGAACATCTGAATGCTCTTAACCAGCAGAAGAGCAACATTTTCAGTTCAAATTCTGATCTACATGCCT
Organism: Sceloporus undulatus; assembly: GCF_019175285.1. Classification (NCBI taxonomy): domain Eukaryota; kingdom Metazoa; phylum Chordata; class Lepidosauria; order Squamata; family Phrynosomatidae; genus Sceloporus; species Sceloporus undulatus. The sequence continues at coordinate 59,887,275 of NC_056527.1, read as the reverse complement.
TTTTTATTAGTCTTAGGAATATGAAAAAATCGAATTCATTTTTATTATATTATGACAAAGAAACATAAGAAATCAAACATGTTACATGCAAATAGTTTCATGTAAATTAGATATTCATACAGTGCCTTGCAGAGAATTCAATCCCCCCTTGACCTTTTCACATTTTGTTGTTAGAACCTGCAATTAAAATAGTTTTAAGTAGCATTGTTACTACTAGACATGCACATGTGCCAGTTTAGTTTAGTTTATTTAACTTTTGCGCCACAATAAAAATACATTGCACTTTCCCAATATTGAGTATGCCATGTACACCAAATGGTTGCAGTAGCACAACAAAATGTGGAAAAGACAGAGGGTGTGTGTGAATACCTTTGAAGAACACTATCTGAAACTTTATTTTTCCAATGGCCAGTAGGGGTTGACCAGTTCAAAACAAGCAAATGCTGAAAGCTGCACTGGAAGGGCCCGTTGCGCCCCCCAGAAGAACTGATGGGGTGTGCGTCCATGGTGCATGCACACCGCCGTGCGCCGTAGGTGTGAGCCTCATTATTTCTTATGGGGCTCCAACATACACTGATTTCCCCTTACACAGAGGGATCTGGAACAGATCCCCACGTAAGGGGAGGGCCCACTGTATTATACTGTTTCCTCTGTTAAGATCAAGTTATTGATATGAACAGATTTTAGATGTGGCTATATATTCCATTCATGTGATGTTGCTACTTTTCACTATTTGGCATAACAGATTCTGGGTGCAATGCCTTTATATTCTAATAGATTGTGTAATTATAGCAAGAATCTTCCTATGTTGGTAAAAGAAAGGACTTAGATTCTTTTCAACTTAGTGTGGGTTTTTTGTCTCTCCCCGTGCGCATGAACACAAACACATCATATAACACAAGATTTCCTCCATTTCTTTTGGGTAACATATTATTGTCAAATAATTTTTTTTTTTTGAAATACAGAATATGTCAAGAGTTTGTTTTGTTTTGCTGATAGTGAAATATGCTACAATTAACCTATAAAAGTGTAGCTACCTATACTTATCTATATTTACTATGAAATTTCAGTATTAAATGCTCTGACAGAATCCGCATGAAGAAAATGTAGCTTCCACCAGACAGGCAGTTTGAAGATTAAATAGACTCCAAAAATGTATCATAGGCCCTGGAAAGATGGGCCCTTTAGCACGTAAGGAATATGTGCTAGGATTGCCTTGGGGCGTCCTTTACTCCGTACGTCAAAATGGCGACACCCTGTACAGATGGGTGCCGCCATTTTGATGTCACGCCCGCGCCGTGTCCAAACGGTGAAGCGCTGGCATGATGTGGTTGCGCCACTACAGGGCTCATAGGGCGCCCTATTTGCTGCACCGGAAGGAGCTCCAAAACGGAGCTCTTTCCTGGGGAGCGCCTAATTCCCGCAGCCACCAAACGGCTGCGGGAACGAAGCTGGGGGAGAAGGGGTCGAGTGGCCCCTTTCTCTCCCGGCAGTGGCTCCCTGGGGTGTGCTGGGGCATGAAGCCCAAGGACACCCCTTTCCATGCCGGGGGGAAGTGGCATTTTGCCGCTTCCCCAAGGCCTGGAAAAGCGGCGGATCGGGGTCTCCGGGGCTGCCACTGTGGCTGTTCAGGCCCCGATCTGGCAGGGATTGCGGCACCTGCAGGCTGCCCCAAAGGAGCAGTCTGTATCCCACTGTATTCACCAGCTCTTAGTGTCACCATTTGAGAACCACTGCAGTATATCTCTGAAAGCTAGTTACTAGGAAATACAAACAAAAGAGTGCTATTGTAATGGTATCCTGCTTGGTTTCCTTTAGACATCTTGTTGGACACTGTGTGAACCAGTTACAATTGTATTCTGATCTAGCAAAGCTCTTGCGCAACAAATTCTTAGGAAGTTGCTGTGTCAGAAAAGATACCAAACTAATTGGGAATATACCCACTCCAGTAAGGCAAGAGTTTAAAAAACAAGCCACCCACTGTGATCTGTGTTCCCTGGTTTCCAGCACAAGGTTTAGGGGAAGATTTCAATTTTCCATCAGAATAGTTTGCCCTAAGAGCAAAACAAAGCAAAAAATAGAAAATTAGTGCAGTAACTCAGATTACTTACTAAATGGCTCCACAAAGATTATTTCATGCCAAAGCTTTAGGAGGTTATGCTAAATTCTTTATGAAGTACCATGATCTAGGCATAATATAGTCAAATCAATAGATTATTCCCTTAGATCATGTGAATCAAGTAGTGCCACCAATCAGCTGCAGTTGCTTTGTACCAAAATGTACTTGGACAAAGTTCCATTAGCCAACATGGGGGTTACTTCTGAAAATGCATACACAGGATCGAATTACTGATTCATCTGCCATCTCTGCTTCATATAAAGTAAAATAAGTTTCTGTTCATTATAGAACATCTACAGTTAAACAGAACTGTGTCTGGAATTTTATTACATTTTTAAATCCAAAGGGAATATATTGGATATTAGAAAGCATATTAAATGATCCAGACAGATCCTCTCAGAATTCAGTGCACAAACAACAACAAAAGGTATGCTCTTCATTCAAACCCAGTTTTCTTTGCACCAACAATGGAATGACTGACCTCCAGTGGCTACATGTGCTATTGCATGATGCTGGAGGGAAACAGAGCTGTTGGTTGCTTGAAAACTGCTGAATCCAACTGCCATTTTTTTTCTGACATGTTAACATTCATTGTTAAATTAACCTTACCTATCGCTATGAGTGCTTCAGAATTATGACTGCTGAACTTACTTATACTGTTTCTATATTACAACAGTAGTGCTGTTGTTTTCCGCACTAAAGATTCCATAGCTATGCAGTTGTATCTGTAGTACTATGAATCTAGTTGGAGCTGAAGAACAGGATAAATTTCAACAATGGGCTCCTATATACCATTTTTATCAACAATCAGGATGTCTGCTAAATCAAGCCTCAGCCCAAAGCCAGTTTTAAATACAATGAAGCAGTCTTGGGCCTTAATATTTCTAAGCATCTACAAGAGGGTTATTTTTCTTCACTATTAAGTACTATCTATAATCCAGATAATAAAATTGGAATTTACAGTACAATTTTAAAGGAATGTGCATAAAAATCTTTCTTTTCTAATTAACTACTGTCTACCTCATCTGTAATTTAATTCCCTTTACAGTTTCTCTGATGGGAGTTTTTAAATGGTTTTGTGGGAAAGCATTAGCAAATCTACAGAAGGAATCCATTTTTGTCTTCTGTGCTTCCACCACCTTTGAACAATATGAATTTTCTGAGCCTGAGAGCACATGCATTCAATAGGCCACCTGCATGTTATCTAACAATGACCCAATCCTTTAAGGCCAGACGAAATGCTTCCCTCACTAATTAGGATTAAGTTAGGTTCTTGTGAGAACCTACTTTTTTAAGAAAGTATAAAAGTCACATACTGACTTGGTTAATGAAAATCATCTGGGATTGCTAAAAGTATGGAAACATAAATGCTGAAAGCTAAAATTAACCTACTGCATCATTTCCTCCTATGCTTGCCCTTTTGATCCCTGTATTCTGCCCTAATAAAATCCTATCTCAATACATGTAGTTAAGTTAGGTGAGCTAGGTTGGCTTGGCTGTTTTGCCCATTTGTACTGTTGCCCAGATATAACTACAGGTATATATATTTTAGATTTTCTTGAAAGGTTACTCTATATATTTTATTTCCCTTGTAATCAAAGCTATCTCCTTACAGAGGAGACATGTGCATCTTTGTATGTCCATATGTGCATGCCTCCTTCCAAATAGCTTTGGTACTGAATCCAAATATCTTGCCTTTTATTTTATTTATATCCCGCTCTTTTCCCAGGACTGGGACTCAAGAGTGGCTGGCATAAACATAAATTGAACACATAAGCACAAATCTACATCTGAATTTTTACACCTCTTCTAAAGAAGTCTATCATTCTCCTTAAGAAAAGGCCTTTTTATTTCTGCTAATGTTTTTAAAATAGTGGAGCAGATTGTCTGGGAAGTGCAAGACACAAGATATGCTTTGAGAGATAGAGACAATTTCCAAACATCATCCTCCAAACATAGGAAAGAATATCATACAGAAGAAGAACTATCAAGAACCATATTGCAAGTTTGGAATCGCATATTCAGTTCCAAGTTCTCCTTGAATCAGTGATTAAAGAGGTGCAGGAACAGAGACAACAGCCTCACTCCTCAGCAGGCAAGGAGGTGATCTTGGAGAATCTACTGATGCAAGGGCTCCTATGAGTTTGCAGAAGAAGAGATAAATGGTCATTCCTTGCTGAGGTAATTCTGGTAATTCCTTGCTGAGAGGAACAAAAACAGTGGTGTGCAAGCCTGATAAGATGCTAAAGGACCTTGGGAAATAGGTCGCTATTTCATCACTCCTTCCTGTTGAAGGGCATGGCTGAGGAAGAGGGAGAATAACAATAGAAGTGAACAATTTGGCAAATGGTGTTGTATGGAAAGATTTGGCTCTTTGGACCATGGTCTGCACTTTCATGAAGGACTTCTAACAAGAGATGGGTTGCATCTCACAGCAGTTGGTAAGACGTCTCACAAACCTGATCAGGAAGATTTAATTTGTTAACAGACCAACCCCAGAGAAAGCTCACCAATGGTTGCTATTCATTCTGGAGAGAAGTGACAAGCCAGGTGCTTCAGGGTTCTCTCCTGGGCCTGGTGTTTTCTTAACATCTTTATAAATGACTTAGATGATGGAGCAGAAGGTATATTTATCAAATTTGCATATTACTCCAAAATGGAGAGTTGTAGTGAATACCACAGAGGGCAGGATCAGAATTCAAAATGACCATGACAGGTCAGAGCTGGGCCAAAACTAACAAAATGAATTTCAACCGGGATACGTTAAGGTACTACATCTGGGCAGGAAAAATGACAAGCACAAATATAGGATGGGTGACATCTGACTTGAAAGCAGTACATATGAAGTTGATCTCAAGTTGCAGCAGACTGCAAGCTAGACATGAATCAACAGTGTCATGTGGCAACCATGAAATCATTACAATGTTAGGCTACATGAACAGAAGAACAGTGCCCAGATCAAGGTTAGTAGCAGTGCCACTCTATTCTGAAGCTAGAATACTGGGCCCATCACAGTTCAAGAAGAATACTGAAAAGCTGAAACATGTCCAGAGAATGGCAACCAAGAATATCAAAGATCTGGAAGCCTAGCCTTATGAGGAATGGTTGAGGGAGTGGGTATGTTTAGTTTGGAGAAGAGCAGACCAAGAGGTGACATGATAGCTATCTTTAAGTATAAAAGGATTTAATGAAGATGATGGGACCAGCTTGTTTTTTTTTGCTGTTTCAGAGACCAGAACATGAACCAATGGAATCAAATTACAAGAAAAGAGATTCCACTTAAACATCAGGAAGCATGTCTTTACTCTAAATAACTATATGACAGTGGAATATACTGCCTCAGAGGATGGTGGAGTCTCCTTCTTTGGAGATCTTTAAACAAAGGTTGGACAGGCTTTTTTTTTATGAGTGCTGCAACTATACATTCCTGCATGGAAGGGGATTGGACTAAATGGCCCTTGCGGCCGCTTCCAACTCTAGCATTCTGTGATTCTTACCAATATACTTCATACTATACAGTCCTCTCCCGATTTGCAGGGGATCCGTTCTGGACCTCCCTCCCCGCGAATTAGAAAACCCACAAATATTCAAAGCTTTGCACGCACACCATTTTGTCCCTCCACACTTAATGTCCGCGAAGGAGCAAGACCATGGACTCCAAGTCCGTGAACAGGGAGGGATGAGTGTACAGTGATCTACCATTAAATCTGAACATACTGCCTTCCAACTCTGTTCAAAATAACAGTTGAGTGTGCTTAGGATGCTTTACCTTTCATCTTTTTTCAATCAGCTCCCCCTATGATCATAAACTGTAAACAGTAATCCCACCACTGGCATCAACTGTATCATGAAAGTTTACAACAGTTACAGACTGAAAAAACCCTACCTGAAAGCACACTTTCCATCAGCAGTTTTAGATGTTATAGTGACATGAGCAACATGACTGATGCTAGCCAGTGCCTAAAAAGGAAAAATGAAGTTTTATGAGATGGACAACTCAACTTAGATGTTAAAAATGGAACCTATTTCTTTGCTGGTTCTAAATAAGCAGCCTGCATATAATTAGATCCTTTGAAATCAGTGGAGCCTTTCATCCCAGCATTAGGTAAAACATTCACTATCTGATTCACTTAAAAAAAGTTTTGATTTAGATTGTTATAAATTGCTACTTCTTAAAGGGTAGTACCAAGGTGGTCGAGTTTGCTGATGACACCAAATAATTTAGCAGAGTTATGTAGAACAATTTCCCCCCTCCCCCAAACAGATCTGCAATGCCAGTAGGCAACTGCTAGCCATGAGGGGGTTGCATTAGTCTTCCACGAGACCATGGAGGGTTACCCTGCAGAATGCCCCGTTTTTGTCCCTGAGAGGGCATGGAGATAGTTCTGGTCTAGACTGAATTAGGCCCAGGGGGATTTTGTTTCAACCAGGAAGTAGAATGGAAGTCAACGCCTGCTTACTTTCTGATTGGAAAAAGGGCCTCCTTGGGGCCAAACACAGCTCAGACCAAAAAAAACGTTGAAAAAAATGGTCTCTCCTAGCAGATTTGTGGGGCATTTGGCTTTCCAAAACTGCAAATTTATTTGGGCACTGGTGTCCATGAAGGCATGAAAAACAGCATTGGGGGCTGCGTGCAGCTTGCAGACCACTTTCCCACCCTTGTTCTAGAAGGATCCCTATTCTAAAAGCATCAGTACTGAAACAGTAAATGTCATTCAGCTGAAGCAAGCATAAGGTGATGCAGGGGGCAAAAAACACATTGATGGGATCCAAGCTAGCAAGACACGGCTAAGAAATGGATCTTGCGGTTACGGGGAACAGTTTGATATTAAGCCAGTGTGTAGCTGTTGTTGTTGTTTTAAAGCAAATTTCATGTTGGCATGATAAAATTAAACTGCTTCTAACATGATGCTTTTCTCCAAATCCATGATGGGGGAGCACTTCTGAAATAGGTTTTACTCCTGCACCTTAAAAACATGGATATTATAGAGCTAGAAGAGATGTAAGAAATGGGAACCCAAATGATCAAGTATCTGGGACATATCCTGTATGAAGAAAGGTGTTCGGGATGTTTAGCTTTGAAAAATATGGTTAAGAGAGATGAGACAGATGTGCATAAATTGTCCATAGCCTAATGTATAGAGAATGGGACAAAAGATTCTCCTTCTGTCACATACTAGAATTTGGGATCATACACTGAAACTGAACAGTTGAGAGACTCACTACAGATGAAAGGATGTATTTCTTCAGACATGGAAAGTGGAATGTGCTTCTACAAGATGTGGAGACGACTGTCAACATGGATGGCTTTAAAAGAAGACTAGACAGATGGCAAAGCTGATGTTTAATGGTAAATATCTCAACCACATACCTCACCTCTAAACCCATATGTAGAAATACTGGCTAGATCTTCAAAAGTCTGCAGTTTACTTGTAGTGAATCGCTCACACACAATATCCAAGTCTTCCTTCTGTAGAAGGAAGACACAGTTCATAATTTCTGCAAATGTGCTTGCATTTCTTTAAATAAAGCATAAACACAGGAAAAACAACAGCTACTATATTTACTTACCCTAATTCCACAACCATTATCTTGGATCTGGATTAGTTTCAAGCCACCATCCTTAACTGTCACTTGAATACTGGTGGCTTTGGCATCCAAACTGTAATGACAAGAAGATGATCTCACAAATGCTTCAAATATTCAATTGCTATTCATAACCAGCCCGGCGTCAATATTTGTGTGTGCAAGAAAGTAGCATTTTCCACATCTTATCTTAATTTTTATACATTTACTCTTTTCACCCCCAAGACTCAATACAGAAGAGTTCATTTCACCCAAGAAACGTTACGACACCCGTCAGCAGCTGGAGAAAACCATGATGTTGTTGTTGCACGCCTTCAAGTCACTGCTGACTTATGGCAACCCTAAGACGAAGCTATCATGGGGATTTCTTGGCAAGATTTGTTCAGAGGAGATTTGTCATTGCCTTCCCCTGAGGCTGAGAGCATGTGACTTGCCCAAGGTCACCCAGTGGGTTTCATGGCTGAGCTGGGAATCGAATGCCGATCTCCAGAGTTGTAATCCAACATTCAAAGCACTGGCTCAGACAAAACCATGCATACTTTCAAAACAAATTGACCCTTTGATTTGGCTATGAGGCATATTTTGCTCAACAACCAGACTATTTGAAAGACTCCATCTCCCCATAAGAACCTATCACAATCTTAAGATTTGCTTCCTCTCAGACCTCTTACCATCACAGCCTCTCTTGGTTCACATTAAAGCTTTCTCAGTGGCTACTCTCACTCTCTGGGATTCCCTTCTGAGGGGAGGCTAGGCTGGCCCTGCCCTTGCTTCCCTTTCCCAGCCAGTAAAGACCTTTATGTTTAAGCAGGCTGTTAATGGTATTCAGTCACAGGGAGGCTTCTTATTGGGATATGTCCTTTTGTATGAAGCCTTTAACATATTTTAAAGATACCTTTAATTGTATTTACATTTTTATTGCAGAGTTTTAATTGATTCCTTTTGTGAGCTGCCTTGACTCTCACTCTTGAGAGAAAGGAAGCAGATAAATAAACAAATAAACAAACATCATTTCTTTCACTGCAATGAATACCATCCTATTTTCTGATCCACTTTCTTTCTCCCTGCATTATTTGCACGAAAACCTGTTTGATCATTCTGTTTCCAAAACTAGCCAGTCAGATTCCTTTAGGACAGAAGAAGGACATGTATTCTCCCTTGTCTTTTGCACCCAGCGTCTTATTACTCCCACCCTGTTGCAGAATATGGAGGTTTCAATTAACGGTGGCTAGTAAGTTCTGATAAATTAGGGCCTGAACAGACAGGCCAAAATGAAGCTGCTTCAGGTCACTTTGGAGATATGCTGTTTAAATGATGCATGCGTCCTAAGAGGGCTGGAGCACAGCTTTGGTGCGGCTTCTGGCCTCTTAAGATGTGTGTGTCATTTAAACAGCATACTTCCAAAGTGACCCAAAGCAACTTTTATTTTGGCCTGTCTGTATCAGGCCCTTACTCTTCATTCAATGTCCTTATGATGTCCTAACCTGCTGTCTGATCTTGGAGGCTGATCAAAAGTCAGGCCTTGTTAATACTTAGGAGACTGTCAAGTGCTAAAGGCTGCCTTCAGAAGAAGGCAATGATAAACCTCCTCTGAACAAATCTTGCCAAGAATGTCTTATAATATATAATAGTAGTAGGCAACAGGGTCAGTGTAAGCTGGAGTCTTATCTAGACACTAGACACTCATCCCTCCATATTTGCAGCTTTGATCATTTGCAGATTCGATTCATATGTTCTCTCTAGGAATATCTAGGTCCTCCAGTGCAACTCTATGGCACTGGAAGACCTAGAGAGAATACTCTACTAGGCCTTTGCAGCTCCTCCAGGGCAGTTCTGTGGTCAGTGTCTGGAGGACCTGGGGATTCCTAGAGAGGGGTCCTCTCAGGTAAAAAGGTGGTGTTTTTGTTGTTTGCGGTTTTTCCATATTCGCAGGGGTCTTGTGCCTAGAATCGCATTGGCCTTTTTAGCTGCAGCATTGCACTGTTGGCTCATGTTCGGTTTGTGGTCTACTAGGGCTCCTTTCACACAAGTACTTTCACTCACTGGAGACATAACCCGGTTTGGTACCGCTTTAACTCTCTGTCTGACCCAAGGCTATGGAATTCTGGGCCCACAACAAACTCCAACTCCCAGAATTCCATAGCAAAGAGCCAGACAGAGAATTAAAGCGGTACCAAACCGGGTTATGTCTCCAGTGTGGATGCAGCTAACATTACCAGTTCTCCAGCATCTCCTTAATAGCATTGGCAGGCCTCTGGATGACCTCTCCGGCGGCAATGCGGTTGACTACGGCCTCGTCCAGGCGACGGATCACGCCGGCCAACAGAGCCATAGCGCAGAGGCTACAAACAGTTGGGGGACTGGGGCTGAGCTAGAGCCCCTCAGCTGGGCAGAAGGAAGAACTGCTGCTGAGGGAGAGACTCGGGGTCTGAGGACTCAGAGCAAAAACATTGGCCTCAAGGAGAGCTAGAGAGAGAGAGAGAGCGCCCTCGATTGGACCTCGCTCACGTCAATCAGAGCAAGGCCCGCTCTCCTCCTCCAATCCGCGAAGCAGGACTGAAAAGGGACGGCGGCCATTGGCTGTCGCAGTCGCGCGCCAAAACAACCGAACTCCTCCTCCTCCTCCTCCGGCAGCCAGGCGCTCTCTCTCGATTGGGCCACGGTCGTGTCAATCAGAGAGAGCTCCCGCCCTCTCCCCTCTGACGTCTTCCGCCGAAAGGGAAAGGAGCCTTAGAAGTCTAAGAAAACAAACATATACTGTATAGACTTCCTCTTTCGTTTCTTCTCGGGTTGTTTGGTAGCCATTCCCGGAAGTGAGAGTGATAAGGTCCAAAAGACACACTGCAGAAGTAACCCAGTTTGGAGACTGGCTCGATGCAAGGGAATTCTGGGAACTGTAGTTTTGTGAGACATTGAACCTTCTCTGTCAGAGAGAGAGGGGGAGTTCTGGTGCCATAATAAACTACAATTCCCAGGATTCCCTAGCACTGAGCCAAGGCAGTTAAAACAGTCTCAAAGTGGATTATTTCTGCAGTGTGTTCTGGCCCTAATCCGTGGCTGCATCCGTACTGCGGACCTAATCTAAAGTGATACCACTTTAACTGCTGTGGTATCATTTTAGATTAGATTAGGTCCGCAGTACGGACGCAACCAAGGATTGCCTCATGAAAGAACAATTCCCAGAATTCCATAGCGTTGGAACCTCAGAAAAGCCCACCTTAGGGTCGTCATAAGTCTGAAAGGGCTTCAAGATGCACCACGACAATGACTAATAGAAATACTGTACAGTGGGCCTTTGGTATCCTCCGGGGTTTGGTTCCCTCCTGTGGATACCAAAATATATGGATGCTCAAGTCCCATCGAACACAATGGCATAATAAAATGGTCGTAGGGATGCCATAACCCGGCGGCCCCCGTGACAATCACGCTTTTGGGGGGCCCCTCACGGTCACGGCCCGGGGGCCCCCCACGCCTTGTTCCCGGTTTGGGGTCCGCTCCTCCTGCAGCCATAGCCGCTGCTGCTAATGCGGCTGGCTGCTGCGCCAACCCACCTCCTCCTCCTCCTCTTCGTGGTGGCCTGCGCAGCCTCGTCAGGGCTTGTCCGCGCGCGCGCGCTCACTGGGCTCCAAAACAGGAGCTCATCCCTTGCTTTGGCCAGCCAGCCATTGGCCAGCTGGCCAAAGAGGACGGGCTCCTCGGCGCGAGCTGCCCAGGCCTCAGCAGGGGCGAGCAGCAGCGCGCGCTCCTGCCCAGCTTCCCTCCCCGCGCGCGCACGCCAGCCATCCTAAGGAACAGGAAGGGAGGAGAGGAGGAGGAGGAAGGAGCCGGAGGAAGAGGAAGGGTACCTTTGAAGGGGCCAGGGCAGAATTGGGACGAAGGAGGAGGAGGAGGAGGAGGAGGAGGAAGGAGCCAGGGGAAGGAAGGGTGCCTTGAAGAGGCCAGGGCAGAATTGGGGCGAAGGAGGAGGAGGAAAGCTGAGTCAGTGGCCATTAGCTCTGCCTTGGTTTTTGGGTTTTTTAAAATTATTTTTAAAAATATAAAATACTTATTTTATTAATTTTTATTATTGGTTTTTTATTTCTTTAATTTTTATTATTGCTTGTTTTATTTTATTTCATTAATTTTTTATTATTGCTTGTTTTTATTTTATTTTTTATTATTTGCTTTTGTTTGTAGTTGTTAATTTTTATTATTGCGTTGTTTTATTTTATTATTAATTTTTTATTTATGGCTTGTTTTTATTCATTAATTAATTTTATTATTGCTTGTTGTTTTATTATTAATTTTATATTGCTTTTTATTTATCTGAATTTTTATTATTGCTTGTTTTATTTTATTTCATAATTTTTAAGTATTGCTTGTTTATTTTATTGCAATAATTTTTATTATTGCTTTTTTTATTTTAATTAATTTTTATTATTGCTTGTTTTATTTTATTATTAATTTATATTGCTTGTTTTATTTATTTCATTAATTTTTATTATTGCTTGTTTTTTGTATTTCATTATATTGTTATTATGCTTGTTTTAATTTTATTTCATTAATTTTGATTATTGCTTGTTTTATTTTATTCATTAATTTTTATTATTGCTTATTGTTTTTAATTGCATTTTTTTTATTATTGCTTGTTTAATATTTATTTCATAATTTTTATTATTGCTTTTTTTTATTTTATTTTCTATTAAGTTTTTTATTGCTTGTTTTATTTTATTTCATTAATTTATTATGCTTGTTTTATTTAGTACAATTTTTTTAAATATAATATATACACCCCTGCCTTGTTTTTATTTTTTCCCTATTCTTTTTAATTATTAAATATATGGAAGTGCATTTTCTGTGGTATTTATGGGATTTGAATGCTAACAAGTCTGCCTTTCTTGGACAATTATAGTTGATGATGGATGAGGATGAATGATGAGGATGTGAGATTGAGTATCAACAAGCCCTGAGGCACGGCCAATGTAACTTTGCTGGATTTTTACAAACTTCATGCGCAGTGAAGAAAAACCACCGTCCCTTGACCAAGTACACACTTCTGAGGAGTCAATTGAACCTGAGGGCAAATACATTTCTTGCCATCTGTCTAAGAATAAGGCCAAAATGTCCTCCATTTAATCATGCTTTAAAACATGCATTTATATTAACATTTTTAAAAGCCTCAATTTTGTGCACGTCTCCATTTTTAATTAAAGTGGCCTACATTTGAAAATGTTGCCCTACATTTGTCCCGGTTTGGGAGCTCCTGAACTTAGGCAACCCTAACACATGACAGAAATTGGGAGTCCTTTCCCATCCCAGAACTTCATTCCCAGCATGCAATGCGGGAAAAGCGAGCCTCACGTGACAGAAAATGGGATCCTTTCCCACTCCCAGAACTTCAACTCCCAGCATGCAATGCGGGAAAAGGAGCCTCACGTGACAGAAATTGGGAGTCCTTTCCCACTCCCAGAACTTCAACTCCCAGCATGCAATCGGGAAAAAAGAGCCTCACGTGACAGAAAATGGGAGTCATTTTCCCACCCCAGAACTTCAACTCCCAGCACAATGCGGGAAAGCCAGCCTCACGTGACAGATAATGGGAGTCCTTTCCCACTCCCAGAACTTCAACTCCAGCATGCATTGCGGGAAAAGCGCGCCTCACAGACAGATATTGGGAGTCCTTTCCACTCCCAGAACTGCAATTCCCAGCATGCACCGAGGGAAAGCGAGCCTCACGTGACAGAAAATGGGAGTCCTTTCCCACTCCCAGAACTTCAACTCCCAGCATGCAATCGGGAAAAGCCAAGCCTCACGTGACAGATAATGGGAGTCCTTTCCCATCCCGAACATTTCAACTCCCAGCAAGCATTGCGGGAAAAGCGCGCCTCACATGACAGATATTGGGAGTCCTTTCCCATCCAGAACTGCATTCCCACATGCACCGAGGGAAAAGCGAGCCTCCACGTGACAGAAAATGGGAGTCCTTTCCCACTCCCAGAACTTCAACTCCCAGCATGCAATGCGGAAAAAGCGAGCCTCACGGACAAAAAAATGGGAGTCCTTATCCCACATCCCAGAACTTCAACTCCCAAATGCAATGCGGGAAAAGCGAGCCTCACGTGACAGAAAATGGAAGTCCTTTCCCACTCCCACAACTTCAACTCCCAGCAAGCATGCGGGAAAAGCGAGCCTCACGTGACACGAAAATGGGAGTCCTTTCCCCACTCCCAGAACTTCAACTTCCAGCAAGCATTGCGGGAAAAGCGCGCCTCACGTGACAGAAAATGGGATCCTTTCCACTCTCCAGAACTGCAATTCCCAGCATGCAATGCGGGAAAAGCGAGTCTCACGTGACGAAAATGGGAGTCCTTTCCTCCCACTCCAGAACTTCAACTCCACCATGCACGAGGGAAAAGCGAGCCTCACGTGACAGAAAATCGGAGTCCTTTCCACCCCCGAACTTCAACTCCCAGCATGCAATGTGAGAAAAGCATACCTCACGTGACAGAAAATGGGAGTCCTTTCCCACTCCCAGAACTTCAATTCCCAGCATGCAATGCGGGAAAAGCGAGCCTCACGTGACAGAAAGGGGGAGTCCTTTCCCCACTCCCAGAACTTCACAACTCAGCAGTGCAATGCGGGAAAAGCGAATCTCACGTGACAGAAATTGGAGTCCTTTCCCACTCCCAGAACTTCAACTCCCAGCATGCAACGGGAAAAGCGAGCCTCACGGGACAGAATTGGGAGTCCTTTCCCACTCCCAGAACTTCAACTCTCCAGCATGCAATGCGGGAAAAGCGACTCACGTGACAGAAATTGGGAGTCCTTTCCCACCCCAGAACTTCAACTCCCAGCAATGCAATGCGGGAAAAGCGAGCCTCACGTGACAGAAATTGGGAGTCCTTTCCCACTCCCAGAACTCAATTCCCAGCATGCAATGCGGGAAAAGCGAGTCTCACGTGACAGAAAATGGGATTCCTTTCCCACTCCCAGAACTCAATCAACTCCCAGCAAGCATTGCTGGAAAAGCGAGCCTCACTGACAGAAATTGGGAGTCCTTTCCCACTCCCAGAACTTCAACTCCCAGCATGCAATGCGGGAAAGCGAGCCTCACGTGACAGAAATGGGATCCTTTCCCACTCCCAGAACTTCAACTCCCAGCATGCAATGCGAGAAAAGCTACCTCACAGTGACAGAAAATGGGAGTCCTTTCCCACTCCCAGAACTTCAATTCCCAGCATCGATGTGGGAAAGGCAAGTCTCACGTGACAGAAATTGGGAGTCCTTTCCCACTCCCAGAACTTCAACCCCAGCATGCAATGCGGGAAAAGTGAGTCTCACGTGACAGAAATGGGAGTCCTTTCCCACTCCAGAACTTCAACTCCCAGCATGCAATGCGGGGAAAAGCGAGCCCACGTGACAGATAATTGGAGTCCTTTCCCACTCCCGAACTTCAATCCCAGCAGGCAATGCGGGAAAAGTGGTCTCACGTGACAGAAATTGGAGTCCTTTCCCACTCCCAGAACTTCAATTCCAGCATGCAATGCGGGAAAAGTGAGTCTCACGTGACAGAAAATGGGAGTCCTTTCCCACTCCCAGAACTTCAACTCCCAGCATGCAATGCGGGAAAAGCGAGCCTCACGTGACAGATTTGGAGTTCCTTCCCACTCCCAGAACTTCAATCCCAGCATGCAATGCGGGAAAAGCCAGCCTCACGTGACAGAAAATGGGAGTCCTTTCCCACTCCAAGAACTAAACTCCCAGCATGCAATGCGGAAAAGCGAATCTCACGTGACAGAAATTGGGAGTCCTTTCCCACTCCCAGAACTTCAACTCCCAGCATGCAATGCGGGAAAAGCGAGCCTCACTGACAGATATTGGGAGTCCTTTCCCACCCCAGAACTTCAATTCCCAGCATGCAATGCGGGAAAAGCAGCCTCACGTGACAGAAAATGGGAGTCCTTTCCCACCCCAGAACTTCACTCCCCAGCATGCAATGCGGGAAAAGCGAGCCCACGTGACAGATATGGGAGTCCTTCCCACTCCCAGAACTTCAATTCCCAGCATGCAATGCGAGAAAAGCGAGCCTCACGTGACAGAAAATGGGAGTCCTTCCCACTCCCAGAACTCAACTCCCAGCAGCATTGCTGAAAAGCGAGCCTCACGTGACAGAAATTGGGAGTCCTTCCCACTCCCAGAACTTCAACTCCCACAGGCACATGTGGGAAAAGCGAGCCTCACGTAACGAAAATGGGAGTCCTTTCCCACTCCCAAACTTCACCTCCCAGCATGCAAGGCGGGAAAAGAGCATCTCACGTGACAGAAAATGGGAGTCCTTTCCCACTCCCAGACTTCAACTCCCAGCATGCAATGCGGGAAAGAGAGCCTCACGTGACAGAAATGGGAGTCCTTTCCCACTCCCAGAACTGCAATTCCCAACATGCAATGCGGGAAAAGCGAGCCTCACGTGACAGAAAATGGGAGTCCTTCCCACTCCCAGAACTTCAACTCCCAGCAGCAATGCGGGAAAAGTGAGTCCCACGTGACAGAAATGGGAGTCCTTTCCCACTCCCAGAACTCAACTCCCAGCATGCATGTGGGAAAAGCGAGACCTCACGTGACAGATATGGGAGTCCTTCCCACTCCCAGACTTCAACTCCCAGCATGCAATGCGGGAAAAGAGAGCCTCACTGACAGAAAATGGGAGTCCTTTCCCACTCCCAGAACTGCAATCCCAACATGCAATGCGGGAAAAGAGACCTCACGTGACAGAAAATGGGAGTCCTTTCCCACCCCAGAACTTCAACACTCCCAGCAAGCAATGCGGGAAAAGTGAGTCCCACGTGACAAGAAATGGGAGTCCTTTCCCACTCCCAGAACTTCAACTCCCAGCGCAATGGGAAAAAGCAGCCTCACGTGACAGATATGGGAGTCCTTTTCCACTCCCAGAACGTCAATCCAGCATGCAATGCGGAAAAGCCAGCCTCACGTGACAGAAAAGGGAGTCCTTCCCACTCCCAGAACTTCAACACCCAGCATGCAATGCGGGAAAAGCGATCTCACGTGACAGAAATGGGAGTCCTTTCCCACTCCCAGAACTTCAACCCCAGCATGCAATGCGGGAAAAGCGAGCCACGTGACAGATATGGGAGTCCTTTCCCACTCCCAGAACTTCAATTCCCAGCATGCAATGCGGGAAAAGCCAGCCTCACGTGACAGAAATTGGGAGTCCTTTCCCACTCCCAAACTTCAACTCCCGCATGCAATGCGGAAAAGCGAATTCACGTGACAGAAATTGGGAGTCCTTTCCCACTCCCAGAACTTCAACTCCCAGCATGCAATGCGAGAAAAGCGAGCCCACGTGACAAGAAAATGGGAGTCCTTTCCCACTCCCAGAACTTCAACTACTCCCAGCAAGCTTGCGAAAAGCGAGCCTCACGTGCAGAAATTGGGAGTCCTTTCCCACTCCCAGAACTTCAAACTCCCAGCATGCAATGTGGGAAAAGCGAGCCTCACGTGACAGAAATGGGATTCCTCCCACCCCAGAACTTCAACTCCCAGCATGCAAGTGGAGAAAAGCAGTCTCACGTGGACGAAATGGGAGTCCTTTCCCACTCCAGAACTTCAATTCCAGCATGCAATGCGGGAAAAGCAGTCGCACGTGACAGAAATTGGGAGTCCTTTCCCACCCAAGAACTCAAACTCCAGCAAGCAATGGCGGGAAAGCGAGTCCTCACGTGACAGAAAATGGGAGTCCTTCCCACCCAGAACTTCAACTCCCAGCATGCAATGCGGGAAAAGAGAGCCTCACGTGACAGAAATGGAGTCTTTCCCACTCCCAGAACTTCAATTCCCAGCATGCAATGCGGGAAAAGAGAGCCCACGTGACAGAAAATGGGAGTCCTTTCCCACTCCCAGAACTTCAACTCCATCACAGCATGCAATCGGAAAAGCGATCTCACGTGACAGAAATTGGGAGTCCTTTCCACATCCCAGAACTTCAACTCCCAGCATGCAATGCGGGAAAAGGCGAGCCTCACGTGAGAAATATGGGGAGTCTTTCCCACTCCCAGAACTTCAACTCCCGCACAAGCGCAATGCGGGAAAAGAGATCCTCACGTGACAGAAAATGGGGTCCTTTCCCACTCCCAGACTTCAACTCCCAGCAGCAATGCGGGAAAGAGAGCCTCACGTGACAGAAAATGGGAGTCCTGTCCCACCCAGAACTTCAACTCCCAGCATGCAATGCGGGAAAAGCGAGCCTCACGTGACGAAAAGGGGAGT
>NC_056527.1:59830045-59865425 GCF_019175285.1 Sceloporus undulatus | reverse complement strand
ATTTGAAAATGTGGCCCTACATTTGTCCTACATTTGTCCCAGTTTGGAGGTCCTGCCTTATGGCAACCCTACCCTTATATACATTGAAAGGAATCAGTGGAAACAGAGGGCCGACTGTGTCAGAGAGAGACAGGTTGGCAAAAAGACCGCAGGGAAGCATACTTCTCACCCCTGAGAAGGGTGGCTTTGCCAGTTCCTTCCTTTGAAATATACTTACAACACCTAGTATTCTTTGGTGGTCTCCCATCCAAGTACTAACCAGGGCTGACTGTTCAGCTTCCAATATCAAATGGGACCCGGTGCCTTTAGCGTGCTTATTCTGCTTTAAAATAAAAGCTCAAAAGTACTTCTTCCTATCTTTATTTTCTGACAAGTGGCTATTTAGGGTTTAAACCCCACCAACTTCGCTTGGGTTGCAACTTGCAACAAAAATCTAAAGCGTTTGACGAAACTGATGGCCAGTGCCATGTAGACATTGTAAGACCAGAACATTGTCAGGTCACTGCATGTTGGAAAGAAAACACAAACCATTTGGTCCCCTTTTGAGAAGGTATGAAGATATTACATGTGTTCATCTGATGTCTGTGAGAAAGTGGCAGACTGTCAGGATTTTACATTTCCTCATGAGAAATTCTAAGCACATTTGAAGAGCAAAGAGGCTCAATTTCAAATTAATAATGACAACAACAAGGTCTGGTCCCATCTTTAATCTCTCTAAGTATTTATTTTTATTTATTACAGTCATATCCCCCTTTTCCACCAAGGACCGAAAGGGAACACTTACTCCTTATCCTCCTCATTATAGCCTCATAGAAACCATATGGCAGGTTAGGTTGAAAGACAGTGACTCACTCAAAGTTAGATAGTAAATTTTAAGGCCTAGTAATGATTTTTAATATGTGAGCTTCACTTGAGTCCCTATTGCCCCCTCCCTCCCAACACATCCACACACCCCTTCCTTTCCTTCTTTTTGATATCTTTTTGATATAAAGCATTTCTTTCTGTTTGGAGAATGAGGTATCCTTAGACCTATCACACTATAACTCTTAAGGCTGAGCCAGCATTGGACTACAACTCTGGAGACCAGTGTTTCATTGCCAGCCAAGCCATGAAACCCACTGAGTAATCTAAGACAAGCCACATGCTCTCAGCTTCTGTGGAAGACAATAGCATAAATCTTGCCAAGAAAAGGTTCACCTTAGGGTTGCTGTAAGTCAGAAATTACTTGAAGGCACACAGTAACAACAGTAATGTCCTCTTGAACTTAAGTATTCAAATGCTATGCAATTTTGAGCAGTTTGAAAACTTTTGGTTGGTGGAAATATTGGGATGGTCATGCAACATAGCCCTAGCAATCATATTTATATATGCATACTTATTTTACAAATGGCTGGGATCCTGTTAATGATATATGTACCATTCCTCTTCCTCACTCTAGCAAACCATAGCTGGGACAAGAGGCAGTCTATGTTGTGACCTCCTTCCATAGCCTGGGGATGGCACATAGCTGTGCATATGGAGGGTTATACCCCACATGTGCCATGCAGGATCTCAGCCACCCACACTTAACAAAACCATTATATCTATATTAATCGTTTTGTTAATTATTCTTATTTAACTGTATTCTTTTCCCATTTACTTTATTGTTATTGGTTACGATACATTTATCTCTAATAAATGCATTTAAAATTGTTGGGTTTTTATTCACACTGCATTGTTTTAATTATTATTGTTAATTTGGTGACATTGCATTGGCTTTCTTGTTACTTTCTACTGCTGGGATACGTTTCCTCATCTGGTCTCATGTAGTCATTTGTTCCTACAATATTACTTCCTATTTTCTATATTTAGGCTATGCATGAATAAAGTATTTAATGTGCTTCCATTACAATCCTGAGTTTGCAGTCCTTATCTCTGGTTGAGCATTTCCTGTTGGGGTGCAAATTCAAACACTTTTGCCATACATAATGAATACATGGTGGGCAGCAGGACCATACTTATTGGTTACAAACACAGTTCTTCCTCACCCATCACTGACAGTCATGTATTGGTGTCAACTGGTGGACGGTGGGAAGGGAATGTACAGTATAGGCTTTTCATATCAGTGGTAACCATGTGCAGTAGCAACGTACGCTGGCAAATTCCAGAATTTTATTCAAAATGTACACAAAGCAGGATGATCTGGCTAGACACATAGAGGATAATCTTAAGAATGGCCATGATGAAGGCAGGCTGGGGGATCTGTCAAGCCCACAAGTGTCTTTTGCTGTTCTTTCCAACAAATGGACCTGACTTTTGCATATAGCAGAGTGGGAATTGGGTGCCCTTCAGATAGACTGCCATTCCCAACATTCCTCAACATTCACTATGCTGCTGGGAGTTGACAGTCCAACATCTGGAGGACTATATGATTCCCACCCTTGGTTCATGAGGGTAGGATTACAAAAAAATCCTAGGAAATATCTGAAATCCTGTGTATTTTAATCCAAAGTGGTAGTTTAATAGAAAAGATATGCCAAACATTCTCAAAATGGCCAGTTTGCATGTCTACTGCACTTAGAAGAAACAGTTAAAAATGACACAGCGTATGCATATTTACTCAGTGTATGATGAACTGATGCATATTTTTGTTATGGGCTTTGAGCAACTGCATCATACAATCTTCTTGGAAAGATTTATTCAGAGAATATTTGCTATTGCCTTCCTCTTAAAGAATCTGCCTTGCCCAGAGTCATATTTATTCACAAGTAAACAGGACTGAATTAGGTACTCAGAGGTTTAGGAGTAAATACACAGCAAATTTTATGATCTTCCAACATCCACCCCTTTGCACGTAGTAGCAACAACAGCAATACACACTGCAACACAAAAACATCCCTTTGTCAATACATATCTGTGTGTCTACTACCTCCATTCACAGGAAGAAAGTGAATGAATGGCTGGGATCAGAATGCAAAAGATAGAGGATTCAACACAAAAATATCTTATTATGAGGAGCAAAAACATGTAAAACACTTTTTAGAAGCAAAATAAAAACAGGAAAGAAAAAGTAGTCTAGTGTCAAATGAGGGCAGAGCAGTTTATTGCACTACAATCTTCCATGGCTGCTGTGGGCTGAGGTATACAAAGAGTTGTGTTGAAATAAACAATTTCCGTATATTTTTAATCTAATTTTATATTGGTTTTAGATTATTTTAACTTAAATTTTATTGTAGTGCTTTTTAAATCTGTGAGCTGTCTTGGGTCCATGTGGGGGGAAAAAGCATATAAATGAAATAAATAAATGAAATGGGTTAATCTTCTAAATGCAACACTGTTTTTTGCAAAGAAAAGTAAATCAAATTGCTAAGGTAATGAGTACACCCCAAATCTATGGAAGTAACTGAAGAAGGTACACCACAAAACGTAACATAGGTTCCATACAGACAAGCCAAAATAAAGCAGCTTTGGGTCACTTTGGAGGTATGCTGTTTAAATGATGCATGTGTACTAAGAGTCCGGAAGTTGCGGCAAAGCTGCACTCCAGTCCTTAGGACTGGATTGGGGCATTGACGCGGCTTTCGGGCTCTTAGTACGCATGCATCATTTAAACAGCATACCTCCAAAGTGACCTGAAGCAGCTTTATTTTGACCTGTCTGTATGGGCTCATAATTTTCATTATGTTATGTCTGTAATGCGACACGTACCTTCCTTAAGTTATCAATTAATTAGATCAGAGTGATAAAGAGCCACCAAACTGTAAATTTCCTATCTGATTTTGTAGGAGTACCTGGTTGTTTTGCATTTTTTACAAAAACTATTTCTTTTGTTAGTTCCTCATGTTTGGAGGAAATACTGTGTTCACATTACAAGATCCAAAACCACGTATTTTAGTTCACGATTAAAGTTTGCTATTTAATTCCAAGGTTAAAAGTTTTTAAACAAACAAATAGTAAGGGCATATTGGTTGTCCTCTGCATCAAATGGCCCTCCTACGTTCTACACTGGACACAATGTACAGGCTCCTTATCTGTCTTAGGAAATTGAACTCTGAAACTCTTTAAGGCCTGGGACTTTTACTGGGAACTCCGTGGAAATCAGTAAACTAAAGAAAAAGCGAAGATAAAAACATTAGATTATAAAGGAGAGAGAATCAGCTTTGGTGAAGTGGGTGACTGTGAATTTTCAAACATTTGTATAGCTGGGTTTTTTGCCTCCCAAGGTCAAAGCTGGGCGAGTAAAATTACATGTCCAGCTTTGTTCTGTGAAGACTTTTAGTTCATCCATTTAGTGAAGTTTAAACCAAAATGTAACATAAACTAGCAATTTCCCTCTTCAATTGAGTTATTTTTAAAGCTTATTAAATGATTAATTTAATGCACTGATAGTTTCCCACTACTTTTCTATCCCTGCTTTTGGCTAATCTTTCAAAAACTCAGGCCAGCTGTTCAGCACTAGGAGTTTCTTTCTTGCCAACTCTGCAGAGGGATCCAAGAGCACAGTGACCTCACAGAAAGCGTTGCATCTTTTACACACAGCCACAAAACTTTAGTGACTAAAGGAAATGAAACCGATATTGACTTGCATGGAATTAACTGAAGATATTTGCAAATAGATTCACCTCCTCCCACTGAAAGTGAAAGAAAAACAGGCCACTGCCCTAAATTAAATGGATCTTGTTTGCACTTGGACTCTTGACTAATATTTCTTGGTATGGTTGACCTTTCCTATTTATTTTAACATTCTTGGTTTTTTTCTTTTATTTGTACTGAAGATACATATGCAAAACAAACATATACCTACTTCTCAAAACCTACCAGTATTGTGTATCTGGTGGAATGTCACTGTCATAATAAATGGGTGAATCTTTAGGAACCTGTACACCTCTTTGTGGATTTTGTTGTACAGTACTTGTCTTATCATCACTCTCTCTCTCTCTCTCTCTCTCTCTAATGTGTCCTAAAGGTTATCTGTCTGATCAGAGGATCAGAATTTGGAGGCAAAGTAGTGGAGAAAGAGGAAATGAGACTCCTTTGTTCTTAATTTGTTGCATTCTTCCACCTCTGAATTAATTGGGTAAAGGCTAGGCACTATTTCAAGCCTTCTAATCTCATCCCAGGAAAAATCTTTTTGTTGTTAACCGCCCTCAAGTCAATCTCAAATCATGGTGACCCTGTGGATGAGATCTCTCCAAGATTCCCTGTCCTCCACTGGTCTACTTAGTTAGTTCCTGCAAATTCATACCTGTGACCTCTTTTATAGAGTCTATCCATCTAGCATGTGGCCTTCCTCTCTTTCTAGTTCTTTCCACATTTACAGTGCGTCCTTGCCTTACGCAGGGATCCGTTCCAGATCCCACCGCGTAAGGCAAATTCTGCCTATGCTCGAGCCCCATTGTTTCCAATGGGGCTTGTGCACGGCGGCTGCGGTGGCGCGGGGCGCAACGGGCGCGCATACCCATTAAATTGAATGGGACGCGCTGCCCCTTCTGCCCCGCGTGCGCCTCGCGGCTTGAGCGTGTATGCTCAAGCCGTGTATGGTGCGCCCGCGTATGGCACGGGCGTGCTGTATTAGCATTATTGTTTTTCCAATGAATCATGCCTTTTCAATAGGTATCCGAAGTATGACAGCTTCAGTTTAGCCATCTTGGCTTCCAGGGAGATTTCTGGCTTGATCCGTTCCAGGACCCATTTGTCTTTTTGCCTGTCCATGAGATCTTCAGCACTCTTCTCCAGCACCACATCTGGTCATTAAAAAGAGATCAAGGTTCATTTGCAGCTAGCACTGAGTACTTTCACAAAAGCATGTTACATAACAATGGCTCTTTCCTGGATGCATCTTTTTTCTTTGAGGTGTAAAATCTCAGTGGTGCCACCACTATCCATCTGCCCTTAAGGCCAGGGCCACAATTACACTGAGAGATTTTCCTTCTTGGGCCTCACTGAAGTTACTAAAGAAGTGCATAACAGCACTGCTGAACTTTCAGACACGGTTCATTAGTTTAAGTGAAATGTGAAGTACACATGTCCCTTAACATTCGCTGGTGTCCCCCATGAATGTGGGAAAACCTCATATAACAAAAACACTATGTTTTTGCCTTAGAGGACATCTCTCTAGGAATTTCTAGGTCCTCCAGTGCAATTCTGTGGTCAACATCAGCCAGACTTTGACCATAGAACTGCATTGAAGGAGCTACAAATGTCTAGTGGAATGTTCTCTCTAGCAATCTCTAGGTCCTTCAGTGCGACTTTTGGATAAAGTTGACCATAGATTTGCACTGGAGGGCCTAGATAATCCTAGAGAGAACATGTTAATAAAATCCGTGAATAATAAAATCTGCAAAAGTCAAAGCCGCAAACATGGAGGAACGAGTGTATTGATAAAAGTAACTCAATGTAATAAGGTAATGTAAAAATATTCTGAGCCAGTGTGATGTAGTGGTTTGAGTGTTGGACTATGACTCCGGAGACCAGGATTTAATCCCTTCTTGGCCATGAAACCTACTGGGTGGCCATGGGCAAGTCACATGTTCTCAGCCTCAGAAGATGGCCATGCCAAAGCCCCTCTGAAAAGACTTGCCAAGAAAATCCCATGATAGGTTGCCTCAAGGTTGCCACAAGCTGGAAATGACTTGAAGGCACACAACAGACGTAACACAAAAGTATTCTGCCGCAGTTGAAGTGTAAAGAAAATTTAAGTTAAGGGCACCAGGGCTAATGAAATAACAGCATTTTCTTATAATTATAAAAGAGAAGAAGAAAAATGAAGAACATGTGGAATGAAGCAGTGTACGAAGATGAACCCCAAATCCCAGAGAGCAAGGGGGAAGCCACTGTAAGAGATATGGGAAAGAACCAGTCACCAGGAAACAGATGATATCCCAACTGAATCGCTGCAATCCACCCAGACAGAATCAAATCTAGTGCTAATGAAATATGCCAGCAAAGATGGAAAACAAAATGTTGAACATACACATCCCAAACCACACACACAAGCAGACGGAAAAGACTGCAGCAACAATAGGACCAGAGCATTAATCTCCCACAGTTAATGAGCATTAATCCCATTAGTCTCTCCCCCCCCCCCAGACCACAGCAACTACTGGACCAGAGCTTTCATCTCCCCCAAAGGCCACCCTTTGAGGCTGAGAGAGTGTGGTTTGCCCAAAGTCACCCAGGCTGAGCTGGGATTCAAATCCTGGCCTCCAATTTTAGGCCAAGGCTCAGACCATTATGTTAGAGTGGCCAAATGACCAATAGATAAATAGGGCTTTCTGTTGTCTATCTGCCCCCTTAGGTTGTGGGGTAGGGGTGCCAGAACCCTTAACCCAAAACGTAGCAGCTGGCTGGGTCCAGATTGGAAAAATAATCTGGTTTGATTGCCTCTTGAGCTGCTATGGCTCCAGGCTATGGAATTCTGGGAAAGGTAGTTTATTGTGGCACCAGAGCCTGCGTCAAGAGTGGAGAAATAATCTGGTTTGATGACTTTTGAGCTGCTACGGTTCCAGGCTATGGAATTCTGGGAAAGGTAGTTTGTTGTGGCACCAGAGCCTGCATCAAGAGTGGAGAAATAATCTGGTTTTATGCCTCTTGAGCTGCTACGGCTCCAGGCTATGGAATTCTGGGAAAGGTAGTTTGTTGTGGCACCACAGCTTGTGTCATGAGTGGGGAAGTAATCCGGTTTGATGACTGTTGAGCTGCTAAGGCTACAGGCTATGGAATAATGGGAAAGGTAGTTTGTTGTAGCACCAGAGCCTGTGTCAAGAGTGGAGAAGTAATCTGGTTTGATGCCACTTGAGCTGTTACTGCTCCAGGCTATGAAATTCTGGGAAAGGTAGCTTGTTGTGGCACCAGAGCCTGCATCAAGTGGAGAAATAATCTGGTTTGATGCCACTTGAGCTGCTACGGCTCCAGGCTATGGAATTCTGGGAAAGGTAGTTTGTTGTGGCACCAGAGCCTGCGTCAAGAGTGGAGAAATAATCTGGCATGATACTTGAGCCGCCTATGGAATTCTGGGAATGGTAGCTTGTTCGAAAATTCGCTTTCTCTTTCCAGACTGAAGAAACAATCCAGTTTGGCGCTGCTTGAGCTGCCATGGCTTCAGGCTATGGCATTCTGGGGATGGTAGTTTGTTGAAACAATCCAGTTTGGCGCTGCTTGAGCTGCCATGGCTCCAGGCTATGGCATTCTAGGAATGGTAGTTTGTTGTACAACAAACTACCATCCCCAGAATGCCATATCCTGGAGCCATGGCAGCTCAAGCAGCATCAAACTGGATTATTTCTCCAGTCTGGAAGAAGAAAGCTAACTTTAGTTTCGTTTTTCTCCCTTAGAAGAGGGAACTTTATTCCTCTCTCCTCCTCAGAGAGGAGACTTCAGTTTCGTTTTCCCCTCAGAGAGAGAGAAAGAGAGCAGGCCCAAGAAGGAGGCTCCTCCCTGAGGAGGAGAAAGCGCCTGTTTCCCCGAAATGGCGCCGAGGAAGAGGGCGGGGCTTAGAGGCGGTGGAGGAGAAGGAGGAGGACTAGGGCAGCAGAGGAGCCTCAGCAGCAGCAGCCACTCTTTGCTGGAGCCCTGGACCTAGGAAACAGCGGGTGGCTGGCTTCTTCTCCTGGGCAGCCCCAGAAGGGGAGGCTGCAGCTCCCTCCAGGTAGAAAGAAGGCAGGGATGCCCTGGTTCAGGTTTATGGAGAAGCTTTGCTGGGGTGGGTGGGTCTGGGCTTCTCTCTTTGGAGGGCTGTTGGAAACTTTGCAGCCAGGTGTAGTGGGTTCGAGTGTTGGGCTGGAGAGAGACCTGGGTTCGAATCCTGACCCAGCAATGTAAGACTAGTCACACTGTCTCAGCCTCAGAGGATGCCTATCTCTCCCATTCCTCTGTAGAAGCTTACCAGGAGAGGTAGGGTTGGAGGCACAGAACAACAATAACAACAGCAATAACAAAACACTTGTATGTGTATCCCGCCTTTCCATCCCATTAGGACCCAGGCGGCTTACAGCAAAACAGCCCAAACGTTGCAAAATAAAACAATATACAATAGTCTCAAGTTCTACCCTCTTTAAAATAGCAATTAAATCACAGTTGTGTTAAAAAAAAACTGATGCTAAAAAGATTAATTAAAATAACCAAACTATATTTTAATGTGGTTTTATATTATATTTTATTGTGTATATATTTTAGGGGATTTTAGATATATCTATATGTTTTCATGGTTTGAATTTGATATTAAATCACAGTTGTGTTAAAAACTCATACTAAAAAGATTAATTAAAATAACCAAATTATATTTTAATGTGGTTTTATATTATATTTTATTGTATATATTTTAGGGGTTTATATATGTTTTTATGGTTTGAATTTGATAATAATTTTATAGGTTTTTTAATCTGTGAGCCTCCTTTGGTCCTTCCAGGAAGAAAGGCAGGATTTAAATGAAATGAAGCAAGAAAACAATAACAGCAGCAAAGAAACTGGGGAGACTCTCCGCCTTTGAGGACAAAAAGGTCCCAAAGTTTTAGCCCTCCCATGTGTTTTGGACTTCGGATCCCAGCAGCCACAGCTTGGTCAGGAATTCTGGATGCTGAAGTCAAAACCATCTGGAAGACCAAAGTTTGGGGATTTAGGGGACCAGCCAAGGTGGTGTCATGGTTTCAGGGTTCAACTAAGACCCTGGAGGCCAGGGTTCAAAAAGCAGCATGGTCATGTAGTCCTGTAAATTGGGTAAGTCACGCTCTCTCAGCTTCAGAGGATAGGCATGGCATAAAAACCCTCTCTGAACAAACCTTACTAAGAAAACCCCATGACAGGCTCTCCTTTTTTGTTGCTGTGTGTCTCCAAGTCATTTTTGACTTATGGGGCGATTCTGTTTTCTTGGCAAGTTTCTTCGGAGGGGGATACTTAGGCTCCATACAGACAGGCCAAAATAAAGCTGCTTCAGGTCACTTTGGAGGTATGCTGTTTAAATGACCTTCAGAGAGGGTTTGCCATGGCCATTCTCCGAGGCTGAGAGAGTGTGACATGCCAAAGGTTGCCCACTGGGTTTTGTCATGGCTGAGCTGGGAGTGGAACCCTGATCTCCAGAGTCGGAGACTAGTTCATAAGCCACTGCACCGCATCACAAATGACATGGGTCCAAAACACTGCAGAAATAATCCAGTGTGAGACCTCTTTAAACTGCCCTGGGTCGGTGTTGGGGAATTCTGGGATTTGTAGTGTTGTGAGACATTTAGCCTTAGTTGGCAGAGAGCTCTGGTGCCACAATAAACTACAATTCCTAGGATTCCTTAGCACTGAGCCAGGGCAGTTAAAGCAGTCTCAAACTGGGTTATTTCTGCAGTATGGTATGGACCATAAAGGCACACAACAAGAAGAAAGGCCCACTAAACTCCATGGCAGGAAGGTTAACACTAGGGAGAGTGGGAGAAAGAGAGAAACAAAACAACCACCTTTGTCTTTTGGTGCATCCACATTGAAGAAATAACCTGGTTTGAGGCCATGTTAACAGCTGTGGCATTCTTAAAGTAGAGTCAAACTGGATTATTTCTGCAGTGTGAGTGGTGTAGCTTTTGTGGCTTGATAAGGAGCAGCCAGCAGGGAGATTAAAGGCATCTGGAGAGACCCAAACTTGCCTTGGATGTTCTTGCAGAGGAAGACCCCCCTCCCACTCACCCCCAAAAAGGAACTGATGAAAATGGTTGGGAGAAACTTCCTGCCACTGTTACTGAATTGTGAAATGGACATCGAAGTCTGCCTTCTGCCCAATTAAGCAGCCGTTTGTTTGGAGAAGGAGGGTTCGTGTCACATCTGCTCTTTAGACCCAGCCTGGCCAGGAAAACAGAAAAGGATGATAGTATCTGACTGACCTTGTTGTGACGCCTACACAATCTGGAGCGAGAGCCACCCTTGGCGAGACCTGATGGTTTTTGCACACTGGCAGAAATATTGTTGTGTTGGTCTTTGCCAAAAGTTAGTTTCGATTTGTAGCCCTGAGTGAGAGATTGCCAAGACATCTTGTTGTTAACAACTTCGGGTGCCACAACAAACTACCATTCCCAGAACTCCATAGCATTGAGCCACAACAGTTAAAATCAGATCAG
The DNA here is from genome assembly GCF_019175285.1 of Sceloporus undulatus. Lineage (NCBI taxonomy): Eukaryota > Metazoa > Chordata > Lepidosauria > Squamata > Phrynosomatidae > Sceloporus > Sceloporus undulatus. The sequence goes on along the minus strand of NC_056527.1, from coordinate 59,854,356 downwards.
ACCAGATTATTTCTGCAATGCGGATGCAGCCCAAGTTTCCATTGAGCCATCTGGAATGCAGTCTTCCTCTTTTCCTGCTGCTGGCATTGCTGAATGTTATCCTTTCCCCCCTAATAAGCCATATCATCTTATGATATGTCCAAACCATGATAGCCTCAGTGTACTAATTTTGGCTTCTAGGAGGAGTTCTGGTTTGGTTATCTCTTAAATCACATTGAACTGTGTTTTTTTGGCAATCCGTGGTCCAGAACACATTGCAGAAACAATCCAGTTTGAGACTGCTGTAAATGTCGTTTATTGTAGTTTATTGTGGCAGCTGAGCTCTTTGACAGAGAAGGCTAAATACCTCACAAAGCTACAATTCCCAAAATTCCCTAGCATTGAGCCAGGGCAGTTAAAGTGGTCTCAAACTGGATTATTTCTGCAGTGTGTTTTGGCACCATGTTAACAACAGAGCTGTTGTTGTTGTTGTTGTTGTGTGCCTTCGAGTCATTTCCAACTTATGATGACCCTATCATAGGGTTTCTTGGGCTGTGAGAGTATGTGACTGCCCAAAGTCAACCAGTGGGTTTCCATGGCCAGTTAAGTGCTCAAGCTCCACGTTTTGAATATGGTTATTTTCCTTCTGCCTCCTTTCTTCACTTTATGCAGTCCTTGATTTTTAGCTGGCTGCTATGATTTCCATGGAATTTGGGGGGAAATTGCCATTCTGGGGGTATTAACAATCTACGTATTAAGAATGGAGAAATAGAAAGAGCAATTTTGGAGGGTGAGGTCACAGTAATATGAGTGTTCATCTCCATTACCAATGAAAATAATTGGTTCCTCACTACTTTTCACATGCTGTTCCTTGAGGAAAATACAGAAGAAAGGTATTTCCACCATCATTTATTTTGCTAGTCTTGTTTGCCTTGGCCCTTCTTTGTAAAACTTGTAAAGACCAGGATTGGAATCCCTACTCATCCATAGAAATGCACTGGGAGACTTTGGGCAAGTCACACTATCTCAGCCTCAGAAGAATGCAAAGGCAAACTCCCTCTAAACAAAGCTTACTAAGAAAACCCTATGATAGGTTCACCTGTGTACAACCATAAGTTGGAAACAACTTGAAGGCATACAACAACAGCAAGCTTATTAATAAAATTAAATTGTCCCCTTTTCTCCCACCTTTCCTATCCCTATGTGATAGTTTGCATATGCAAGATGTGACTTTGAAAGGTGTGCTTGAATGAATTTCTATACTGGTCTGTATTTAATATTGAAACATTTAGCCAGTTTAGAAGTACAGTACAGTACTGTACTGTAATAGGCATCCCTTCTAGTCACTTTCTCTTTAGAAATTGCTTTAATTGCAATATAGATATGCTTTCAGAAAAATATTTTCGGAGGCTTTCTGACAATACAGAGTGTTTAAATCAATGAAGATTTTTCCCCAAGGAAAGTTTAAAAATACTGCACGTGCAAGTAGTTATTAAATAACAGGTCTTTAAAAGGTGTTTTAGGATGTCATTTTCTGACATGCTTTCATTTTAAATTTGCAAGGGCTAGCTGTGATTAATTTGAGGTTTTAATTTGCATTTTACAGCATTGCTACAAAACACTGAGTAGAAATTAAAGAGGGGAAAGTCCATGTCATGTTGTTAAAAGGGGATGGATTTTTTTTTTTAAATATCACAATTAGTTTTTATTGTTATTTTATTATTTCATTGTTGTTATAGAAGCAACTAGGAAACTTTGAGTAATTGTTAAATAGAGTTATTGTTGCCCGTCATAAAGCAGCTTTACAAAATGGATATTGCAAAATAAAGCAGAAAAACCTGAATGTTGGAAACCATGCACTACTAGATCCTCATAAGACTGAATATTATCTAAAAATTGCCATGGTAGCCCCAAATTGTATAGTAATGTTCCTGTGCATTATGTGCAAACAGACTTATTTATCTATAGCAAGAACTATTTAGATAACTACCATTCTCTTTATTACATCAGTTTTCAGTTTATTACCAGTGGCTTGCTTTGGCCTTGCTGATCTTTTAGCAGTAAACCCAAATTTTGTATTAGAGAAGCTTGTTTTGTGAGGTGAATGTGGTAGTCTTCTTATGGCTCAATTTCCTTAAAACAAACAAAAGCATATTATTTACAATATTAGGTATATGTGAAAATTAAGATTGGTCTTGTGAATAGGCGAGGATTGACTATTAGTCATTTTTGTTTCCAAGAATGACTAATACCAGATAAGACATTTCAATAGCACTTTCTTGGGACAGATACTTTCTGTTAGTCATGCCTTATCTAAGTTGTTTTGTCAAACTCTTTCTTGAAGAGAGTGTTGGTTATGCCTTTTGCTGTTTTGAATAAGCTATATTTTTCATTTACAATGTGCCTTTGGTATCTCCTAGGGTTTGGTTTCAGCCCCCTTCCCCATATCAAATCCCATTAAATATAATGGCATAGTAAAACAATGTCCCTTGTGTAAAATGGAAAAAATCAAGGTTTGCGTTTAGGAATTTATATTTTTTTGAATATTTTCAAGCCATGGATAGTTGAATCTGTGCATAAAGAATCCATTGATACGGAGGGGTGACTGTAGTTACTTTTTAAATGCTTAAGTTGCTTCCCGAAATTCTCATTGGATTGGTTTTTGTAAAAGAACAGAGCTTGGAAAAGTTACCTTTTCACATAATAGCTCTTAGAATTCCTCAGACAACATTATTGTGTACAAAATAACATTCCAAGTTGTGTCTTACACATCAGGGGTTTCACACAAATTTGGGAAGGAATTTAGGCATTTAACAAAATAAAAAGCAAATTAATACATGCTGGCCCACTGGGGAGTTGTACTCTTTAAAAGTATTATTTCCATGCTCTAGTATAGTGTACAGGATCCAGCTTCCCAGTTGTTTCTACTTAGACATGGGAATAACAATTACTTACGATTTTATCAGCTCACAGCTCAATCTGACATTCCCTACCTGTCCTGAAGAGATTTTTGTATAGCAAAGGTGTACTGCACAGGTGGTGACTTTATTGAATTTGTTGTTACTGCCACTTTACCATTGGAACAACTTGTCCTTGTCACCATGAGCCACCCCTTGGCATCAAATTTGGTATTATTAGGTATTAGATGACAAAATCAGACCCATGGAGTTGTCTTTTTAAAACCCCACCACTTACTCTGTTGAATAAACAGCTTAAAATTATCCTTCACTTAAATACAAAACATTTCAAATGAATACATTCTCTGTATACCATTTCCTTTGTCAGAATGAATCCCTTCAACCTTGGAGATCCTTTTACTTATGCAAATGTCATGAAAAACCAAGGAAATCAAGACTTCAGAAATGGGAAATATTCTGTAGCCATCAAAAAGTATGAAGAAGCAATAAGTGCAATATCTTTTTTATGCCAAACACAAGGGTAAGTTGTTGTTTCTTACAACTGAGACAACGTGAACTGTCTGGTGATAGGTTCTAGTTTGATTCTTCTTAAATTAGTCATGTTGGATTGCAGTTATCTGAGTGTTTATTGTTTTCCTAATACAGTGGGCCTCTTATGTGGGAGATCTGTTCTGGACCCCTCCGCATAAGAGAAAATCCACGTATGCTCGTGTCCCATAGGAAACAACGGGGCATGTGCACATGGTGGTGCAACGGCCGTGCGTGCCTTTGTTTACATTGTTGTGCGCCTTCTGCGTAAGCAGGAAGGTGGAGGTGCACTATACAGTAGAATGATGGTTAAGAAATTCAGACCTATTTATACCAAGGTCAATTTTTGCCCGAGGAAGAGCTTTAATGTAAAGCTGTAATAATTATAGAGAGACGGTGTGGTATTATGGGCTTGAGCATTGGACTATGACACTGGGCACCTGGGTTTGAATCCTTGATCGGCCATGGAAACCCATTGGGTGACTTTAGGCAAGTCACAATCTCAGCTTCAGAGGACAAAAGCAAAATTCCTCTGAACAAATCTTGCCAAGAAAACCCAGTGATACATTCACCTTTGGGTTGCTATAAGTCAGAAATGACTTGAAGACACACATCAACAACAGTTACATGACTACCATCCAAGAGAAAGAAAATACAGTACTATCCCCCCCCCCCCCAAAAAAAAGCTAGGGAAAGATTATTCATGACAGTTAACAAAAGCAATTGTGATTGGCCTGTCTACCCAGCCTGTGTAAGTCAGTAGCTAAGCAAACTACTGTCTCTGTTTAAAAAAATTCCCCCAAACCCACAACAGTGTGAATAGTACCTTTGCTGTAGAGCAAGGGGTAAAGGGTAAAGTGTGGCCAGTGAATCGCTGAGGAGGTTTTTAAAAATGTCCAAAATGCCCAAGGGACATAAGCGAAATGCAGTGTACTCAGTAGCATGAAAGCAAACTTCATAGAAATATTAAATGAGAAAAGGAGATTCAGTATCAAGAATAAGTTCAGAGACATTTGAAATTTTTCAGGAAAGCTGTAATTCAGTGATGCGGAACATGTTTTGTATCAGAAGTGGAAATATACACTGATGTTCTGCATCTTCTGCATCATCATTCCATGTATCTCAAAGTTGGAAGGTATTGTTAGTTTTAACCAACCGTTAGTGTAATTCTGCTCGTTCCCTCTTCTTTTTGTAAAGGCCAACAGTCCTTGGTTGATTAAGGTCTGGAGATGTTGGAATGCAAACTGGAGATTTGTTCTAGTTATTATTGACTGAAAATTTGCAATATGACAAACATGCTCTTTTGAAATACTATCTGGAATGTAATGGAATATTGGTTGAAGTGTTTTGTATACACAGTCATGGCTATGGGGAAAACCAATGGATTCACCAAGGAGAAGGCTGTTATTCAACACAAGAAGAAACTCCAGTGAGAACTGAGTTATATTAAAGGGGATGAATGCACGGGACAAAAGACCTGTGTTCCCCCAGGCCTGGTTTTGTCCTGTATGGATGACATGGGCCAATAGCCCCAAACCAGTAGCAGTCTGCATAGCCATGCGCCACTGCTGCCATGTTCCTCTCAAGCTCCCAGTTGCAGCCTGTGATGTTGGCAGGGGGCTCCTGGCCGTATGGGTGGAGCCAGGTGCTCCATTTCTGCCCTTAATGGGCCATGGAAGGGTCTTGAGAAGGAATGCAGAAACAGCTTGGCAACAGACAGGTGTGTCAGCACTGGGCTGGAGCTGGGAATGGATGCCCTAGAGTTGTCCAGTGGTGTCCTGCAAGCCCAAAGTGTCCTTGGAAGAGCTTTTCTGTTGCATGGTTGTACAGTCAACCCTTCATATCTGTGGGGGTTCTGTTCTGGAACCCACCCACCCCCTCACGGATGGCAAAAAACTCGGGCCATCAAGCCCCCCTTTTTTCTAATGGTACCATGCCTGCATTGGTGCAACGACATGCATGCACTGCCATTGGGGAGAACAAAATGGAGCCATCCTCAGATGCTCAAATCCACAGATGGCAAGTCCGCAGTTGGAAAGGCTGTGTTTCACTCAAGATTTGAAATTTTAAATACAACATATTGTGAAGTAGTGTTAAAAAGATCATTTATGCTTATCAAGTGAAATCAGTATGGGGACATTCCTTGCATAGGAAGAAGTTTAAATTGGTACATTTATTCATTATATATTGGAAAGCTTGACCCAATTACTCGATAAGTTACTAGGCCAAGTAATGGCCAGGTTATTATCTATTTTTCTGAATCTGTATTTTAAAGCACCTAATAGACGAATGCAACACTGGAATCATGTTTGGGAGTTTTCACCAAAACCAGCAGTTTTTCTGCACCTAAAATATTTTATGGTATTTGCTTCCAAAAGCTTGTGCCATAATACATCTGCAGTCTGTAAGGTGCCCCAAGATTTCCAATGTTTTTGCGGTAACATTTAGACTATTATGACTGCCCCTCTGGAAGGAATGTTCAGGTTATTCAGCTTTTACAGTTTTGGAGACATAACTGTTTTTCCCCCCTTTCTGCTTTGTGTCAAATGAAGAGAAAAAAAATTTCCACAATTTTGCATAACCTATGATATAAGACTGTTTCTTTTAAGCCACTACATTCAGATTCTCATCTTCTAGGGTATCTTACCATCGAGAAATGGCAGTTTTACTGTGCAATCGATCAAATGCCTTCTACAATTTAAATAAATGGGGAGAAGCCTATTACTCAGCACAAGAGAGCCTCCAGTGGGATCCAACCTATGTTAAGGTACATGTGGAAGACCTTTTGTGTTACATGCTATACTTTATTTATTTATTTATTTATTTATAAATCATTATAAAGCTTTGAATAGCAAATATTGTGAAACACTGTTGAAAAGAGCATTTGTAATTATGTTTGATGAAGTGAAATGATTTTGGGGATGTTCTTCACATAATAGTAAGATGAAATTTGTATTTGTTGAGATATTGGGAAACTCCGTATTTTGGTCTGAAAAGAGTTGTTTTAATGGAAATACAATCACAACAGTCCAGAGATTTTGGACATGAATGCAATGATGTTTAGAAAATTATCAGGCTTGAAATAATTGTGCTGGTACCCTTATTATTGTTAACTGCCTTAGAGTTGGTCTTGACTCATGGTAATCCCATGAATGAATCCAAGTCCTCCATCCTTAACTGCTCTGCACAGGTCCTGGAGGCTCATGGAGTCTATCCATGTGGTATGTGGTCTTCCTCTCTTTCTAATGCCCCCAGTTTTCCTACCATTATTGTCTTTTCTGGTGAATCATCTCATGATGTGTCTAAAGTATGACAGCCTCAATTTAGTCATTTTGCTTTCCAGTGAGAGTTCAGGCTTGATGTGTTCTAGGACCCATTTGTTTGTCCTTTTGATCATCCATGGTATCTTTAGCACTGTTCCCCAGCACCACATCTAAAATGAGTTGATTTTCTTTCTGACAGCTTTCATCCCTGTCTACCTTTTACATCTGTACATGGTGATGGGAAATACAATTCTAACTTTAGTTCTCAGTTGTATAGAGTCACACTAGTTCTTTCATAGCTGCCCTTCCCAATCCTAGTCTTTTTTCCGGTTTCTTGATTGCAAGATCTATTCTGAGCAATGTTTGATCCAAGATACAGGAACGCTTTTAACAATTTCAATATTTTCTTCATCTATATTGTCACAAGCACGTGATGCGAACACGAGGGAGGGTTTTCTCAGTGACTGCCCTTAGGCTCTGGAACAACAACAACAAACTTTATTACAGCCATTTGGCCAGCACATAGACTCTGGAACGCCCTTCCCACCGATGCCAGAATGGCCCCCTCCTTGTTGTCCTTCCATAGGCAAACTAAACCTTTTTATTCCTACACGCTTTTAAAATGAAGTCTTTAAAGACTGGGTTGGGGGTGTTGTATTGTTTTAAAGTGAACTGTTTTAAACACTTTTATGTTTTTAAACTGTATTTTATTCTTTTAATGAGTAATCTGTTTTACAGTGGTACCCCGGGTTACGAATTTAATTCGTTCCGCGGCGCCGTTCGTAACCCGAAAGATTTCGCAACCCGAAAAAAGGCTTTCCGCTAGCGCTGGAAAGCCGCGGCTTTTAAATTTCGTGCCAAAAAGCGCCGAAACACATCGAAAAAAATTTCGTAACCCGAAAAATCTTTCGTTACCCGGAACAGTTTTTTCCAAGCTAACTTTTTCGTACCCCGGAAATTTCGTAACGCGATCAATTCGTATCCCGGGGTACCACTGTACTATTGTAATAATTTAATTCTATTTTAATGCATCACTTTTGTATGTTTTTAACTGTACTGTTCTTTTAAATTGTAAGCCGGTCTAAATCCCTAGTTTTGAGGGGGAAATGGGTTACAAACAACAACGAATTCCTGTAATTTTTCCATTGTCATTATTTTTGTTTTCTTAATAATCATATACTTTTAGCACTTTTCTGTCTGACTTTAGTAGTTGTTTCACATCTTTGATGTTTTCTGCTAGTAGTATAGGGTCGTCTGAATACACCACCATGCAAATCTGGTGCCTTAATGTCTAAGGGAGGATTTCAACAATGTTTGGTTGGAGCCTTTCTCTCAAATTTAGACACTTAGGTGTTAACTGATTATGTTGTTTAAAAAAGGGACCTTGAAACTGCCTGTTCTATAAATTCCCTTCAGTTAAAAAGCAGATGGCCTAAGCCTGTTGTTTGTTTCCTCATATGCCAAACACACCACTTTTCCATGGAGTTGGTTCACTCATGTTGCCAGTCATCATGGGTAAAACCTTAAAAGTAATAGGTGTCTGTGTGTAAACTATGCCTTGATTTAAAGCAGTAATGGGCAATGTGATTCATATTCACAATCTACTTGTATAAGCAATAGTAAGGAATAGTGTATGGAATAGTAAGGATAGGGATCAAAAAAGTTCCTCCACCCTGGTGTACTGGGCAGTAGCTGCTGTGAATAAGAAGGGTCCAGTTTGCAGGGTTACATTGGTTTCCAGGGGTCTTGGAGAACCATATTTCCCCTATTTGTTTTCCCTTTATTTGGAAATATTTTTTAGCTGAAAAATGCTCCCACATCTCTTAGCAAATATTCTTGGGGGGGGGGTTCCTTCTGTTTTGACACAATTGCATCCTTTTAAAAACCAATCAGTATTTTACTTCATGCTTCTAAGACATTTCATCCATCAGACCAAGCAGAGAAGGGGTGATGTTCCTATAAAAATCCCACACACTCTGATGCCATGTGCCAAATGACATTGGTATTGGTAGGTGGCCAGCAATGGACATTGTAGGCTAATTTGTTTAATTTAAATCCAAGGTTAGTTTGCTTGGTGGAGTAATCTGGCAGAGGTGAGGAACTGAAGTGATCAGACAATATGTTGTGTTGGATGCAATAGCATTTTTCATCTCACCTGTTCTTTTAAAGTATTTACAGTCGGCCCTCCATATCCATGGATTTTTATCCACAGATTCAAGCATCCATGGCTTGAAAATATTTTTTATATATATTCCAATAAGCAAATTCCAATAAGCAAACCTTGATTTTGCCATTTTATATAAGGGACACAATTTCACTGTTCCATTGTATTTAATGGGACTTAAGCATCCACGGATTTTGGTATCCACGACAGGTCCTGGAACCACACCCCAGTGGATATCAAGGGTCCACTGTACTGTTAGATTTTTCCATTTTTGAGAAGATAACTCTATTGAATTTAATGTGTGTGTGTGTGTGTTTGTTTTTTTTTTGTTGCTCTGTCTGTAATTAAGTAATGATTCCCTTGAGGGTAACTTCCTTCCTTGCTTCCTTTCCAGGGATACTACAGAGCTGGTTACTCTCTGATTAAATTGTCACATCCTTTAGATGCAGCTAGAATATTTTGTCAAGGTTTGAACTTCCTCCATGGTTCATCAGATGTGGGTCAGATTTCTGATTTTATAGTTGGCATCTTCTCAAGTGCTAATGGTAAGCGACATGAAAAATTCTAACTGGAATTCACAATTGCAGTTACAAATGTGTACCTTAGAGTTATGTGTTTTACATGATTCATATTCACAATCTCTGCATGTATAAACAATAGTAAGGAACAGTGTAAGAAATATGTGGGGATCAAAAAAAACAACAACAACATCCCAGTCCTCATGTACTGGGTAGTAGCTGCTTTAAGTAAGAAGAGTCTGTTCTTTCAGTTAGGATGCAACAGACTGACATTTTCACCCACCTAGCAAGCAGTCTCAAATGCGATAATCAGAAGCAGGATCCCTACCGCAGTTCCTTCTCACGCTAGAGATCATTAGTGGGAGATGGGTGGAAACTTCGGTCCCAAATGATAGAAGTACAGACCCTTTCTACTTAGCTCTTCAGCTAAGATAGTTACATAACTAAGTAGTTCACGTAGAAGTCTGACCTATAATTTCATTAGACAGTTGCAATTCTGTCAGATTTGAAGCCACTGATAGGCATGGTAAACTTTGTCTACACTGTCCTATAACATTGGCAAAATGGATTTGTGGCCTCAGTTTCTTTGTAGATGATAAAAAGTCTGCTCTTCCAATTCCTCCCCCCGTCCCGCATCCTGATTCATAGAAGCAGCTTCTGGGAGCAGACTAAAGAACTGCACTCAAAGCTGAGATCTGTATCTGCACTTAATATGCTTTGCATGTGTATTCCTAGCTGCTCTGTCAAGGATTGTTGCACATAGCTGAGTTAGATGCTTTGTTCTATAAAAAAAAGACAAGATGACTTCCTCACTCATTCACACCAAATTGATGGAGAGTTGGTCTACACATTCAGTAAAGTCAGGGAATAGATTCCTGAGGTAGTAGAATGGAAAGTACTACTTCAAACTATAGGTAGGTAATCATGTTTTTAAATGTTGTTCTACAACAGATACCTGTTCGAAAGAGAAGTCCAGTCTCAACCAAATATGGAGATAGAATTTTGTTCCCTGCTCTTTTGATTTTCCCCTTGCAGGGTTTATTGGAGGAACATTCAGATACGGAATTGTAACACTTGTAGATGATATAATTCCAGTCTGTCCTACCAGCTCAGCATTCTACCATCACATCCCCAAATGTTTTTTGCTGTTCTTGGTTAGACTGAGGTCTAATATACACTGCAGAAATAATGAAGTTGGACACCGTTTTACCTGTCATGGATAAATGTTATGAAGTTCTGAGATACGTGGTTTTATGAGACATTTAGCCAGCTCTGGTGTCCTACCAAACTATAAATCCCAGAATTCCATAGCATTGAGCCATAGCAGTTAAAGTGGAATCAAACTGCATTATTTTTGCAGTTCAGGTTTGACCTGAGTTTAAGCTGCAACTGAACAGTCCCTGCCTATGGTCCGGTACAGAACGCCACAATACACTGGCTTCCCGGTGGTGTGGGGGCATGGCATGTGGACGACGCATGCCCATCACTTACCTAAACCAAGCGTTATGCCATCCCATTGGTCATATGGGGGGCAGCTTTTTGGTGTTTCAGCAGCATGGCGTTTAGACAATGCATGCTGCAGGAGAGCCAAAAAGTCATGGTGGCAACAGAAAGGGTGGCTTTTTTCTGGTGCAAAAAGGAGTGGCATTTTGCTGCTTCTTTTTGGGCTGGAAAAATGCCAGATTAGGGCAGCGGCATGTGGTTGCTGCAGCTTTGATCCAGCAATCAAAGGGCAGCGTCAAGCCACCCCTTTACGGCCATCTGTTTTGGCCCTGTGTCTGTTATTTCATTGAGAGAAATAATTGAAGGATTTTTAGACAAAATTCATTGGTTGGTTTGTAGCCCAATTTGATTTTTCTTATTGTTTCAATGAATTTCCTAACTTTCTTTTGGCATTTCCCATTCTGTCTTGGTGCTGCGTGGGGAAGTTGTAAAGAGAACAGCTTCTTAAATGTAAATAATAATGTATAAACATAAACCTATTTTGTTTTGTATTCCCTATAGATGAAAGGAATATTACTCCAAATCTGTCAAGCATCTATAAAAAAACGGTGAATGATCATTTCAGTTCCCTAATTTGGCAACAAGTGATTGAAAAGCTAACAAGGAAAGGATTGTGGCAGGTATGCTTCTTACCATTTTATATATTGGTATTCTGTTTCTCCTAAGTTTAGGATTGATCTTTAAAAATTAGACAGATATAAAGAAACATGATTACAGATTCTGGAAACTACTTCAAGAATTTAGATCTTACAGCTGTGAAGGCTCTGTTTAATATTTGGATAAATTAACACTGTTTTTTGTGTTCTTTCTGAATGTTTAGCACAGATTTCTCAGTAGCATTTATAACTTCTTTTTGCAAAATGAATTAAATTGAGAGAGATTGATGGAGTGTGTCTATGGCTGTATTCACATTGCAAAAATAATCCAGTTTTACACCACTTTCACTTTCATGGGCAATGTAGTTTGTTGTGGCACCAAATCTTTCTTACAGAAGGCTAAATTTCTCACAAAGCTATAATTCTCAGAATTCCATAGTCATGGCAGTTAAAGTGGTATTAATCTGGGTGATTTTTTACAGTACAAATGCCACCTTTGTGTAATTAGCTAGCATAGTACCAATGATTTTTTTTTCTTCCACAGTACTGAATTCCCTTCACAACCTGCTTTCTCTCCTTGCTTCCATCTTTTTAAACATGTATCATTGTTTTAAAGAACAACACCAACCCTTTCAGAGATATGAAAAAGACATGAAATCTGAATGCATTTGAAGGTTAATATTGAGATAATATATGTTCACCTTTAAAATGTGTGTTTCTCCCCAGTCTTGCCTGTTATTGGCTGCTGAGAAAGACAAGTTGCCAAGGAATCTGCGAGTCACCAGTGTGTCACTCAAAGATCTGTTTGAGGTTAGTCCAAAGGCTTAAGAAATCTTTTACTGAGATTAATTGAGTAGAATCAGAATGTAGATTTGACCAGAGGGTGTGTCAGTAAGTAAGTAAATGTTGTTGGCAACTAATAACTACTTTACAAGATGGAGGGTATAGTCCAGAAAGGATTTTAAAAATCTTTTAGCAGTTCATTGCAGCAACTGTGTTGGATTTCCTTGGACTGAAGGTTAGAGGTATATATGCCACTAACTTAAAGGTATTGATACCTTAAAATGTGGTGGAGCACCCCCTGTACTTACCTGAAGACAGGAACCATAATGTGTATCCCATAATAGGGACAATACCTTGTTTGGCACCAACACTGCTATCATTCCAGTGCCAAGCAAAAGCATGACTTTTTATTAAAGTCTTTGCAGCCTATTTGGTGTTTTACTATGGTTTTAAATTGGTTTAACTGATTTCATTTGTCCTGTTTTAATTGGTCAAATTGTTTAAATTATATCTTCTGTATTATATTGTTTAGATTGGTTAAACTGAGTTGTTTCTTCTTCACTGTCCTGATATCATATGGTACAGAGTGGGCTACTTATGTCTTAAGAAAAAATACTAAAAAGTAAAATAATGCAGTGGGATCACAGCATAATTATTTATATCATCTCTCTGTGTTACGTTGATAGCAAAGGATGTCAATGCTATGTGCTCTAGTTGTAACCCAAGAGTATGCATTTTCCGTTTCCTTTCAACCAGAAATATGTTGTTTTTGGTCAATATGAGAGAATGGAAAAGGTGCCCATACTAGTGGAATGGCTGATCTCCATTGGAGCAAACATACAGAGCATTGGGACATATCCCCTTCATGCTGTCATGATGCTTTGTATCAAATCAAGTAAGTGGGTCTTTTAAAAAGCCTTCTTAAAATGAATGACAACCTGAATTACACTGTAGATGGAGATGAATGTTGCACCAATAGCATCTATGACTCCCATTAGTAGGAGAGATTGCATATTCAGGATCTACATCAGGTTGAGGGACATTCGTCCTCCATATGTTTTAATTTCAGTTTCTACAAACTCAAGTCAATTAAGCCAATCAAAAGGACTTTGGAATTATAATCTAAAATATCTGGACAGCCAAATACCTGCCCTAGAAGACAGGTAGTTAACATTTACACAGGAATTACAGTATGAGTTTGTCACAGCCCTTGACTCGACCTGAAATGCACATGATACAAGTTACACATTGTTCCCATTTTGTTAGCTCAGAATGTCTTTAAACTGATCTGATAGACAAAATGAACCACAGAGCATGTGAATGCTGTATAGAGTGTGTACTGTGCATAATAAGACTGGCCTTGTTCCATGTTTGACTTGCCTTGTGGCACAGATGCCAAAAAGTCCTGCCACCACTGTCCTACAAATTCTTGGTTTGATACAGAATTAATAAAAACTAATTAAAAATGATTCCATTACAAATAATTCTTATCCATCCTTTTTGAACATACTGTATGTTATAAGCTTGGAATAACTTTCAGCTTAAATTAAAGGTTCATGTTGTTTCTTAAATAATTCAGAAGGAAGCCACCTTTTCAGGTGGTTATTGGACCATAAGCCTGAACTAAAGAGTCTTATCAACCAGCAAAATGAAGATGGATTTACAGTTCTCCATATTGTAGCATCCCTATCGAAAGGATACTCTTTGAAAAGTAAGTGAAAGACGAAAGTTGGTATTTGTCTTTGAGTTGCTTTTGATGATGTAAAATTGTTTCCATTTTTTAGGCTTGCCTTTCCTGAAGGATTCAAGGCAGGTATAGGTATTAAAGAAAGACATTGTTAAAAAATTGAATGTGCACAAATGATGGCTAAAACTATTGTTTGTTATGAGAATGCTCTGTTTATCATGAGCAGTAGAAATGTTGCCCAAATCAAATTTTCTTCTGAAAGAGAATCTGGTTTTGCTAGTCTTTTGACAGACGGTTGTACAAACCTGGAAAGCAGCACTCAGAAATATCTATCTAGCTTTTATCAAGAGCAAAAGGTAATTTTGGCTAATTACTGTGGTTGTAATAAAATGATCTTTGAAGCAGATGAGGAAATTAGTTGGTAACCGAAGAGGGAAAGTCAGACAGTGACCACAAGAGCTAAATATCATGCCCAGCAGGATTCCAAAGTTCTGAAACTCAAACAACCCTCAGAGACCTCTATTTAAAAACAACAACTGTAGACTAGTTTGGTGATTTTCGTTGTCAGAACTGACCAGAAAATGATACAACCACATAAATAAACCACATAAAATTCAAAAGTCAGGCAGGCATAAATCTTATTTGTTACAATTAATAAACACATTTCTCCTGCTTTCCTCACAGCACCTCTTTTCTTTGTTGTTACAGCCAGATGTTCTCTCTGAAACGTCCTTGGGCATACTTGCCTCCTTTCGGGGCTTATCTCAGCACCTGGACTGAGCTCCCAGTTCTAAATCACAATTCTAAAACATTCCTAAAACATACACTGTTTCTTTTAGCTAAGAAGTTTTATTTCATCCCGCAACACAGTAGGCTTTTAATTCACTTACATTTATTTAATGCACCTTTTTGTTTCATTTTGACACATGAGACTTGGCTTTCACAGTATTTCTTCTGCTTCACTTCCCAGTGAACACCTTATTTGCAATGAGAACATTTTTAGAACTTAACGGAACTGAAGTGTTGAATGCTTTATTTCTTATGTTTAGTTTTACTGTATTATCTGCTGCCTTTCTCCAGGAGTGGGACCCAAGGCACCTCACAGGTAAAATTGGTTAAAATCTTACCTGTACAGTTTTAAAAATAATGAAAATCATTTTAATAATAATAATAAAATTTATTTGTATCCCGCCCCTCTGAGAACGATCGGGGCGGCTAACAAAGTTAAAAATACAGAACATATAAAATCCCTAATACCCTCCCCTCCTTAAAAAGTATTAAATCCAATACAGTATTTAAAAAGGCACAAAACAAAAAATACACAAACAAACATACAAGTTAAAAACTGACCAAAAAGTCAGCAACATCACACCTGCAAACAATCATTTCATTTAAATAGTATAAAATCACATTAAAAATACAAAAGTTAAAAACATAAACAAACACATTATATGCCCCAATAAAAAGACTCCTTGAGAGTGATTGCATATTAAAAGCCTGCTTGAACAAAAACATCTTTGCCTGCTGGGTTAAGGAAGGCAGAGAGGGAGCCAGCAAACCTGTTGTGGAAGTGTGTCCCAGGGGATGGGAACAGCCACTCAGAAGGCTCTGTCTTGTGTCCTCACCAAGAGTAAACCTCCCCCTCATGATCTTAAAGCTTTGACAGGATCATATGGGGAAATACAGTCTTTCAGATAGTCTGGACCCAAGCTGTATGGTGCTTTATAGGTCATGACCAGCACTGTGTCTTGTGCTTAGAAACAAACTGGTAGAAAGTGAAGTTGTTTTAACAAGGGTTATGTAGAGATATTGCAGAAAGGGAATGAAAAATTGAAAGAAGCCATTGTAACTTCTTTTCCCTGCATTATATATGTCAGTCGATTTCAGCTCATGTTTACCCTATGAATGAGGCATCTCCAAGACCCCGTGTCCTCCATTGCTCTGCTTAAGTCTTGTAGATCCCTGCCTGTGATCTCTCTCCATTTGATGTGTGGTCTTCTTCTTTTCTACCGCTCTCATCCTTTCCCAGCATTATTGTCTTTCCAATAAGTCATGTTTTCTCATAATGTGGTCAAAGCATGACAGCCTCAATTTGATAATCTTGGCTTCCAAGGGTATTTCAGGCTTGATCTGTTCAAGAACCAATTTGTTTGTCTTTTTAGCTGTCCATGGTATCCTCAGCACTCATCTCCAGCACCAGATATCAAATAAGCTATTTTTCTTTTTATCTACTTTTTTTCACTGTCCAGCTCTCACATCAATACATAGTGATGAAGAATACTATGGTTTATATGATTCTAACCTTAGTGTTCAATTGTGTATCTTTGCGCTTTATCTTGTCTAGTTTTTCATCGCTGCCTTCCCATTCCTAGTCTTCTTCTTACCTCTTCTCTGCAGTCTCTTTTCTGACCATTGTTTGATCCAAGGTATGATAAATCTTTTAACTGTTTCAATTTCATCATTGTCTATGTTGAATTCATGTATGTCCTTCATGGTCATTATCTTTGTTTTCTTTATGTTCAGCATAAACCTGCCACACTTTCTTTCCTGACCTTCCTCAGTAGTTGTTCCAAGTCCCTATTTTGGAGGAAGTGGAAGCCACTGTAAGAAATGGTGGAAAGAACAGGTCACCAGGAACAAATGATATTCCAATATAATAGAATTGCTGGAGTCTGCACAGACAGAATCAACTTCAGTGATAACTAAAATACGCCAACAAATATGGAAAACAAAATGATGACTAACAGACTGGAAACAATCTACATACATCCCAATCCACAAAAATGGAGACACAAAAGACTGCAGCAGTGATAGGACTAAAACATTAATCCTCAAGCAAGCAAAATTATGCCAGTTCTGCAACAAATATGGAGAGAGAAATCCCAGAGACACAAGTAGGATTTGGAAAATCCCAGAGACACTAGGGACCACATTGCAAACATTTGATGGCTAATGGAGCACATCAAGGAATTCCAAAAGAAAATCAGCATGTGCTTTATAGACTATAGGAAAGCCTTTGACTACATCAATCACAAAAAGTTATGGAACACTCTCAAGAGGCATGGGAATCCCACTACATCTGATAATTCAGATGAGAAATTATTCTCAGGACAAGAGGCCTCTGTAAAAACAGAATATGGACAAACAATGGTTCCCAATTGGCAAGTGGGTCAGGCAGTCCTCTATTTTATCAACCTGTTTGTTCAACTTGTACAACTTCTAGTTTAGTGATTACTATTTAATTTATTTACCATAGTTCTCGGTCCATGGTTGCATGTAGTGTATTTCTTCAGTAAGTGAATACATGTGCTTGCATTGGGCCACTCTTAATTCTGTGCTTTTCAATACAACATTTGTAATAATTTGCATCAGTCTGGAGCAGGAACAGAAGAGAAGGTGGAGTGGCTTGGTGCTGATTATACCTTTGGATTGCAGTGATTAGATGTTTACTTGAATACATATTAGACTAGTTCTGAAACAAGTTCTTGTATACAGGTTGAATTTCCCTTATCCAGAATGCCAAAATCCAAAATACTTCAAAAACCAAAACTTTTTTCATGGGTAGCTGAAATAATAACATATTTGTTTTCTGATGATTCAGTGTACAGAAATTTTGTTTCATGCACAAAATTATTAAACAAAAATGGTATAAAATTACCCTCTAGCTATGTGTATAACATATGCGACACATAAATGAATTTTGTGTATAGACGTGGGTCCTATCTCTGAGATATCTCATTAGGTATGTATATGCAAATGCAGGTATTACAAAATGAAAACAACAACAACACCAAAAACCTGTGGTCCCAAACATTGTGGATAAGAGAGATTCAACCTGTACCATATGCTTATCAAAGGTGCCATATGCACCTTGGACTTCTTGTTTCCTCTGACTCCCTTTGTTGTATTTTAGAACAGATAGATGATGTGGTGATGCTGCTCGATGCTGGGGTGGATCCAAAGATCTGTGATGCACAGTCAAGGTCTGCAATGAACATCTTGAAAAAAAACAAGAAGTTCAAGGCTCTGGATGTCATCAACAAGCACATGGCCAGGCATATGTTATGCTCGGAGGAGTCACCAGGTACCTCATGGGTCTACTTGCTGAGTAGTTCATCACTATCACTTAGAGTCAAACTACCTAGTGCATTAAGCATGTGGGTATACACCTATGTACTTCTTTTTTGTTTACTCTGGTGAAAACAAAACCCCAGTCTAGATTAGATCTAGCAAATTGCAAGCAGGAAAGATAAAGCTTCCCTTATCTGTTTTTTAGTTAAAAAATTCAAAGACTTACACATGATTGTGTGTTTTGTGTATTTAACCTGTGGAGTTTCTTCTTATTTTTTATTCCCATATAGGATGGGATGGAGACTGTGTGTTTACTTTTAAATAAATAGAAAGCCTCTTATACTCCATTATACGTGTTCAAAGTATTAAGTAGTTTGACCATTAGTGAAAATGGACTCTTTGATTGTAGGTGTGTGCAGTCGGCTTGAAACAGAGCCCATAAGTAATTGAAGCTAAACAGGATTCTGTTGCCCCTCTTCTTTTAAGTGTCAGTTCCCAGTCTGGCTTCTTGCAAGGTATTTTCATAGCCTGAGGAGATGTGGAAGTAGTGGTATGTTGATGCACTGGTATTGCTATCCAACACTTGCACAAGGGCAAAGCTTGCTGCTAGAGCCATTTTACAGTTGCCTCTTAGGCTTGAGGGTGCTGGTATTATGCACTATTGTACAAATATTTTTTTAATTGGGAATTAGGCTAAATAGCTAATTTCTTTTGGTATATCTGCATAACTGCATAAAAGGTACACAAGTCCCATGCTTGCATTACAGCACTGTTTCCTAGTCTATGGTCTGTAAGCAACTGGCTTTTGAGACTTGTCTGAATTTGGGGAAACGGTAGACTATTGGACAGTGTTGAAAGCATGTTTGTTGAAATTTGTTGAAAGCATGCTTGTTTTGTTGCCACAGTGCCTGACTGCAAGAGGTATTGGAGTGAGTTCCAAGATATCCTTTTGGTTCACAGAAAGCAATGGTGAGGTCCAGCAGTCATACAGCCCATGCAAACTGAGTTTTCATCCTGGAATGGTTCCTCCAAATCTCTGAATTGTGCAGGGTTTTTATAGCGCACGGGTTGGTGTGGAAAGTAAAGGCAGAAATTTCAAAAAACACTGGTTTGTAGAAATATATCCACTGCCTGGAGGCAGAAATGTGGATTTAAATTACTTTTGACTTTTCCCAAGAGTTCATGTTAATAATATAGCCTTGCCTTGTATCCTGTAGTCATAATCCTGCTGGTTCATTAAGCCAACATACCTAGAAATAGGCCCTGGAGAAAGAGGCTTTTCAAAGCTTCTAGATTTTGTCTGCCTTACCTTGGTACTGCTGCATATCTTTGGAAAAAGTGCACTCACTGGATTCCTGTCTAGCCTTTATGCTATAACACAATATGACATTAGATTTATTTTTCTGTTGCATAAAGAGATAGCCTATATATGCTTATACAGTAGTTTTGGCATGTGGTATGATGGCTGTTGGATGACCTCCAAGTGCATTTTCATCCTTAATCCAAACAGTCACTATTTGCCTGTGAGGATGTGCTGTGAAGGCTCACATATGCACAGCTGGGTGCCATTGTCTCTGACACATGGACTTCCACATAATTACAATGATGAAATTTTACATTCTGCCATCTTCAAATAGGATCTTGACCCAAGCCTTGGTGAAAGCTCCAGTGGTGTGAACACTTGCCCAAGATTCTGATTTCCTTGGAATGAGTGTACCAGAGATTTGCAGCATGAGGGTTCATTTATATGTATATTTAGATTGATAATAGATGGCAGTTCACAGCTTGAATCCGTTCAGCTCCCCAATCATATTTTCAAGGTAAACACATAACCCATAAGATATTTGCAGATAATAATTTGTGCCTTTATGTGTCCATTTTTCAATATTGCACCAAAATTGCTGGCTTGGGAGAATGCCGCACTATATTTTATAATGCTGCTATGCCACTTCTACTGCTCTGGTTGCCTCCTGTTGCATTCTAGGGTTTGTAGTTCAGTGAGGCCTAAGAATATGTGGCTGAGAGTTCTAAATGCCCTTCCCTAAACTGCAAATCCCAGAGTTCAACAGGAGGCAGCCAGAACAGTTAAAACAGAACAGCAGCACTATAAGAGTGTATTTCAGTAATCTTGTTTCCTGTTTACATAGTGACCCAGTATGTTCCCCTCGCACCTGGTTTGGGGAATCGTGATGAGTGATTGCTGCCTGGTACCTGTGTTCCCTTTGGCCATTTTAGTTCCATTTGAGGCACAGTGGGTTGTCCACTATCTTTTTCTTTCTTTTTCTGTTTTTTTAAAGGTAGGATCTCAGGTCAGTTGACACAGTTAGCTTTAGTCACACAAATCTTAAGAGTCATGAATCTAAAAGATGGAACAAATTCCTAGTGTCTCCCAAAGGCCATCTAGACGGATACCCACACACTCCAAATCCATTCTTAAAAGAAGATGGGAAGTTCCAGTTGTGTTTTTTAATTTTGTTCAATGCAGGGCCGTCTGACAGCAAAGCCACCACAGATTCCGTTGCATTACTTCAGGATGCTTTTGATCAGTTTGCACAGTTCTGTTTGGAAAACAATGTGCATAACATCAGGATGAAGCATGAGAAAGTCCAGAGGCTTTTGAAGCAGCTGTCTACAGTAAGAGGTACAGTATGGCTTATGCCATATTTCCCGGTATTTCATGAGTGCCAATAACATGTTCCAGTGACAAGGACAATTTTTTTGCAAGGAGAAGACAACTCTTACAAAGCCTAGTCTGAGATACTTATATTAACAAATGTTGTGCTCTCCTCAGTCTTCTTAAAAAAAAAAACAACTACACAAACAAAGGGGATTTTTTAAAATAATCAGATAAGAATATTTTGGATGAAGAAGGAAAATGGAAATAACCTGGTAAAACAACAGTGTTCATTTTTGTAGAATTCATGACGGGGCTATAGCTCCCCTTTTCCACCAAGCCTCTTTCCACCAATTCCCCCTCCCAGGTACCTACTTTAGCAAACATTAATTCCTGCTTATGTTCTTTCTCTCTCACTTTCCTGGTAACCTGATATACCCATTCCTCTGCAAAAAAATAATTTTAAAAATTGCATGAGGGTGAGGAATACATGAACACCTAGTTTTACACTTTTTATTCATTATTCTAAAATACAATAGTCGGTTATCCTATTTTCTCCTTTTATTTTCCATTTTTCCAAGAAAGACTTCAGGGAAAAAATGGGAAATGGGAAAACATCTTTTTTCTATCGCTCCCCTTCCTTGCCCCTGACCTTTATGTCTCTAGGTTGTTTTGTGTGTTAATACATGACTACCCCATGGTTTCTGTGTTGAATTGTTACAATCAAGTTAATTTTCCTTTCCCTGCTGTGCAAAAAACACTTTGCTAGAAATATGGGAAATGTGAATATTTTCATGATTGGTGGTGATAAAAACCATGATTCTTTTGACAGATTTTTCTTCCAGAAGATTTTTTGAGTTTGACAATATATCTTCATTTGATTTTTAACATATTCTTGTTGGCATCAATATTCCTTTTCACTGTGTTTATTTGATCTTGTTGTCCAGCCATGGATTTGCCATGGCCCTTGTTGAGTGAACAACATGCTTAGCTTTTACTTAATACTCTTCCTTAATACTTCATTTTTAAAATAGGCTCTGAACGCTTTAATGTCCATATGCAGTATTAGGTTGCACATCTTAACTACTTTTGCTTATTAGTTCTGGTCTCTAGAAAGCACACAGCCCTGGCTTTTGTAATCCTCAGCCACTGAATGTGATGGTATCACTTTGTCCACTTTCACGCTTTAGTGTGAGAGTTTTATCCAATAAAAAATCTCCACTGCAGAGTCCTTTGATTCTTCTCAGTGCAGGAAAATTGGTTCAGTTGGATTCACAAGTAACTGGTATTACTGAATAGAGGAGTTACAGTATAACTGAGTAGAGGAAATTGAAGAATTATGCAGGATCATTGGGTTACCAAAAGGAAGAAGTTTTCTGGTGTTTGCCCTGAGGCCTTCTGAAGGCTGTGTAGCCCACAACCCCAGTATACCTCAAAACACCCAAGTGGCCACATTTCGGGATTTTAAAAATTGTCATTTTTCAAACAGTGGGGTTGGGTGGGTGGCAGTGACTATAACCTATTTAAATGCTAACTTCCAGGACAAGCAATTCACCCTTTCTGTTATCAGAAACAAAAGAGTGTGCTCAAGATCTGTAAGCCTCATTGAGACAAAGTGTGTCCAAGATTGGTAAACCTCATTGAGTGACCAGGGGCTCTATTAGTCCAGCAGGACCCAAGTGGGGGGAGATTGAGGGACAAAGACATTACCTCTGCCCACTGTCACAAGACCAACAAGAGGCACTAAGCTGCAACTGCACATTCTTTTCATTAATATCTAATATTTGGACTCGAGGAGTAAGGGAAATGTCCAAACCAGTGTTAATTGATGCTTTTGTGAGTTATCTGCCTTTTGGATTACTATGAGAAACCTTGGGGAATTGGTGTGATTTTGGGGGTGATTAAGTGTTATTCCTAGGAACTGGATGTAAAAATATATATATCTTAAAATGTTATATGAGAGAGAGAGAGAGAAAAGAATCAAACCTTCTGATGGATAAAGATATGGAATATGAAATGAAAAAAGTGTCTTCTTAGATGTGGAAATTTGGCTTTCCTTTTCCATATGCTTTGTATTTGAAGTTGGATTTCAAAACAAAATGAGGAAGCTAGGTTGAAAGTGACCTGTTTTGGCTGAGTTGACACAGGAGAAGTCAAACATCAGAGGCCACAGACTTAGTGCCAAAATACAGCTGAATGGAAGAACAAAGAATGCAGTCACACAAAGTGATATGGAAGCAGATCTGGTTGGTTGTAACGTTTTATTTGGAAAAATGGTGTAGGTCTTAATTTGATGGATGCCAACGCTAAAGATAGGGATTGGAAGAATAGAAAGGGAAAAGCCTCAGAACCTATTGGATTTGAGGAGAAAGATAATGATAGACCAGGAGGAGTCTTCCAATCATAATAGGAGGAAGAAAATCCAGAAGAAATCTTGGAGGATTCTGTTGGGATGTATGCATTTTCAAAGATCCAGATGAGAAGACGACTAAATATAGAGAGGGAGATGACAGTTGGGTAGACTTTGGTGAAAGGGTGTTGGGAATTTTGTTAAAGGGGGGGGGGGAATCAAAGGGCAAAAGCATCTTCCTTTTTATTTTAATTGATAGTTGTCTCACTGTTGAGTTATGTGTAGGATTCTGATAGATGCCCATGATGTGTGTATTTGGAGCCTTGGCAGGAAACCAAGAGTGAGATTTAAGGGGAAAGATTTGAGGAAAGAGGATTTGATTATTCTGATATAAAATATTAATAAGAGTTTCTTTGGAATGATGCTGTTTTAGTTTAACGGAGAAGTTTGTTAAAATGAAGTGGGTGGAATTAAGGATATTTGGTAGAAAAATATAAAAGGATTATTTATACATTTGAAATAAGATATTTGAGCAGTGAAGTGGGTTGCATAGCTGGAAATATAAAACAGAATAAATTACAGGTTAGTCTCTTTCATTCCTGTAAAATAAGAGATATAATTGTGCTTAGAACAGATGGTTGCTAAAGGAGAGAATGAAGAAGTTAACTTGCTTAGTTTATTTAAAGCAGATATAGGTTAAAAACAAAGTGATGTGATTTTAAGTTAAATGCAATAACATCCAAGCAATGATGTCTTTATTGGATCAACCAAAATGCACAATTACATGTTGCAAGCTTTTGAAGTCACACTGGCTTCTTCATCAGGCAAACAGGAGTAAGAAATTGAAGATGTTAGTCATAGGCCTGCATTTCCTGTTTCTGGTCTTAGTTCAGATGATAGGGAGGGCTATCTGGAAGATGGCAACCCCTCCTCCTTTGGTCACTGGTAGATTTTCAATGTCAAGGAAATTTAATGTGTGTTTGCAATGCAAAGAAGATGTTTCCTTGGAATCCAGCATGTCTCCTTCCTTTGTGAAGCCACAGGCTCCTATGTAGGTAGAGAACACTGAATTTCTCAAGAAGTCTTCATGTTTTGCATCAGGAAAACTTTAGGTGGTGTAGAGAGGCAAAGAATGCCAGTCAGTCCCAATATTAGAAAAAAAACTGCTTTACCTTTGTTGGAGGCAGAAGCCTCAGATCTGCACTGGCTCTTTCCATAGGATTTCCCAGTGATGGCTAAAATGCAGTATCTTGAATTCCAAAAAAAACATCTAGGGTATGCAAATCTTTGAATTGCAAATGGACATTAAATTTCCTTGACTTTGAAAATCTACCAGT
>NC_056527.1:59783273-59830035 GCF_019175285.1 Sceloporus undulatus | reverse complement strand
GACCACATGGCCAAAGGGGGATGTGCCAGCCTGCAGATAGCCCTCCCATCAGAACTAAGACCAGAAACAAAATGCAGGCCTATGATTAACATCTTCAATACCTTTCTCCTGTTTGTCTGATGAAAAAGCCAGTGTGACTTCGAAAGCTTCCAACATGTAATTGTGCATTTTGGTTGGTCCAATAAAGGTATCATTGCTGGGATGTTATTGGATTTGCTATAGGGCCAACATGGCTACCCCTAGATGTTTTTTGGTTTTATATTAGTTTAGTTTACATGAATATTACTAAGAATTATATTTTATAGAAAGATGGTTGATGATTTATTTTATTAGAGAAGCATTGAAAGTTTTTAAATAACAATATTGTGTATATATAAGGCACTCATGCATGTATAAGGCTAGAAATTTTAGTCAAAAAATTGACCCCCAAAAACCCTGAATCAACTTATCCATGGATCAGTGTAAGTACTAAACTTGAAACGCCTATGAAAAAGGGAACCATTCCCTGGTAAAAGGCAAGAGTGTAATCTTTCGTGGAAGCATTAATCCCCCTCTACTTTCCCATCCATCCAGCCTTTAGTGTGAGCAAAGATAGTTATGCCTGGTGGATTTTTGTAAGTTCTTTGGCATTGTTTTCCCTTCCTCCCTAAGATTTACTCTCTCCTGTCCATTGGTCATATAAAATCCACAGTTTCGGCCCCAAAACCTAGCCTTGGTTTTATACATCAGGTTGACTTATAGTCAGGTATATATGGTAGGTTTTATAACTGCTGTGGACATTATAGGAAATCACTCTTATCTATTTTCTTTCTTGTTCTTTTTCTTGTACCTTCTCTCTCTCTCTCTTTCTTAGTCTTATGCTTTATATATTCGGAAAATTTAATAAAACCTTTTTTAAAACATGGCAATACTTGTTAGAGAATCTATCCACTTCCCCCAAAATTTGTTTCTGATTTTCCAGATGAGGAAGAAACAATTTGTTTCTGATTTTCCAAATGAGGAAGAAACAAATTTTAGTCATTCAAATTGTCTTATATTAAAGATTGTCAGTATAGCATTAAAAAATGAAAATCCCAGTGTGTTCTGCTGACATGCAGTTCCAGGTCCAAGCTGCATTTATGTATGTAGACTCAAGGGGGTGCTGCAATCCTTATGTACAGGGCTTTAGTTGCTTGTGAATTGTCTCTCCAGCTTGACAATATCATAATCAGGTATCCTTATCCTATTCCTGCTGTCTTTTTACTTGTCCCTCTGTAATTAACATTTTTACCCTTCCCACCCAGACTAGTATGTGAAGACCTGGCTGTAAGAAAACCAGAAACACTTGCAAAACCAACCCCCCAACAGTGCTTTGTAAAAAGCATATACTTTGTCTTGTGTTATTTGGTAATTGTGCAGTGTTGTTGCCATAATGAAATGTGAACAAAGAGTAATTTAAAACTTCAATGGCAGGAAATTACAGATATACTAAATTGCAATTTATATTGTACAGTGTAATTGCATAAGATACAGAATTTATTTTTTTCAGTTGGAGGGAAGAGAAAAAATAAGAAAGCTGTTATTTGAATCCCGACTTAGAATTTATCCATTGAAATCAGCGGGGGTGAAATTATTCTCCTTTTATTTCAGTGAATCTATATTATGGACGACTAAGTCTGGCTCAAACCTGTTTTATGACAAGTTTTAAGTCAGTATTTACTTAATAAGCATGAAAAAAAGACATTATTAAGATGTGTTCCCTAAGCATCAAACAAGTATCTCTCAGGTCAGGCTTTCTTTGTGAGATGTAATAGCCTACTTTTTTCATGCAGAAATTCCTGAAGAAATAGTTTGTGATATTCCTCCTACCTATGCCAGCAGCTTTACAAAGCTATTGCTAGAGAAGCAAAAGTGGCATGAGGTTCTATTGCTGCTGACCCGGAAGACTACAGGAGAGATGTCATCCGGAGGGGGTCTTCTTAAAAACTTCAGCCTTTCAGACCTTGATATTGTGACTGTGTTAAATCGCATGGAAAGATCAGATAAGCAACAGATACAGCTTATAAAATGCTTGCTAGAGAGAGGAGGTGAGTATTCCCAGATACTAAAATATTATGTTAAACTTACGTTTCACAAGTGCCTTTAAAACACATGCTCCTTGTTAGTTTCTATGCACATTGAACATTGGGTTGGAAAAGATACAGCATTATCTCACATAGTCTTAATATCTTATGTTGTAATAAGAGCTTGTAAAAGTTACTTGTTTGATGCTTCAGCTCCTAGAACCCACCACCCAGCATGGTCAGGAAAAAAATTAAGGGAAATTATATAAAATTGAATTTTGGTGCTATGAGCTATTTTGATGCTGTTAGATAAACATTGCTAGATCAGAAGGAGTAGACTCGAACCCAGTGGTCCTCAAACCGTGTCCTTTAAGAGATTTTGGACTTCAGCTCCCAGAAGCCTCAGCCATGTTGACCAGTATTGTCTGGGATTCTGGGAGCTAAAGTCCAAAATCCTTTAAAGAGCACAGTTTGGGAATCACTGCTCTAACTTATGAAAGATGATAAGGTGGAATTTACTAACAGAAATGTTAAGAGACACATAGTACTCCCATTGAAAAAACACCTGTTTTTATATTCTCTCTTCCAAAAACAGCTCAAGGTAAAGTGTCTTCCGCCTTACCCTGATTTATTTGTCCTGGAAGAAAGACAGAATCATAGAGCTAAAAAAGATTGCAAGAGCCATTCAGCCCAACCCCCTACCATGCAGGAATACACAATCAAAGAAATCCTAACAGCTGGCTATCCAGTTTCTGTTTAAAACCACTAAAGAAGGCGACTCCAATGAAGTATATTCCACTGTTGAACAGCTCTTAGAAGATAGATGGCAAGCTCTGTGCTGCCTTGTCCTTGCTATTGGATCTGAGCTTTTTGTTTATGTGATGATATCTCTTTGCAAGGTGCCCTGCTTGTGGCTCTCTAGATGATGTTTGCTGAGGCTCCTGTGATACTTCACAATTGGCTGTGCTGGTTAAGACTAGCTAGAGCTGCATTCCAACAACATCTGGAGGGTTGCATGATTTCCAGTCCTGTTCTAAGTAATGTACATAAAATGGGCTACTGGTGAGATAGTGATCAGGAGCACTATCTTTGTGAAGCCTGTGTTGTCTTCAGCTTAAAGTGGTGGTCACTTCAATATAAGTGGTCAGTATTCAGTTGAGGCTAGAAGGTAGTATGAGAAATCCATGAATACCTTCTGTAGTTGTCCACTGAACTTTGAAACCTGTACTCAGTTGTCATAATTTCTTGTAGCCTAGGAATCAAAAGGAGACATGTATGCAGTCACAAAACTTCCTTATTGAGGATTGCATAAGCCTTTCTTTATGAAACAATCTGCTTTTTCTAGCTGTTTAAAATAATTGTTGAATGTACCTGTCATTAACTCTTCTCTCTACCCCTCTCCAGCACTTTGTTAGCCTTTGGTTGTAGTGTTAATTGTTTATAATCTTTTCCCAAAGCATCACCTGAGGGGATTGGGACTGTCCATGAAAAACCACTTGAGAAATGCTTAAAAAACAATGAGTTTGAGTTGGCATATTTGTTGCTGAGTTCTGGTGCAGATCCTCGGTGTATGTCCATTGTGGAAGGCGATACTCCTTTACATGCTGCCCTGTCCATTTGTTTTGACAAGAAAGGTGAGCATTTGAGTTAGGTTAATTTTATTACTGTTTATTCCATGTAAATGATGTATAAGCTTCATCAAGTGTGTTTTCTAGAATTCCTGTAATCCTCCCCTTCTTAGTTAATCCCTCACTGTGGTCATCCATTTAAAGTTGGTGATATGATGTGCAATTTGTTAGAGAAAGGATTTCAGTCATAGAGCACAACATTTGCATTATTGTTATTATTTATTATTTTATTTTCTTACACCTGCCTTTTTCCCAATATAGGAACTCAAGGCGGCAAACAACAGATTTAAAACAATACAATTTTAAAACAGTACAGCGTTAAAATGTATAAATATAAAATTTAAAAAATAGTTAAACCATTTAAAAAGTTTAAACAGTTCTGAATTAAAACAGAATATATTAAAAATACAAACTTTAAAATTTAAATAGCACAACATTACCAGCTCTTATCAGTTTGCAAAGGCCTGCCAGCACAAGAATATCTTAACCTGCCACTAGAAGAATAGCAGGGATAGAGCCACCCTGGCCTTTCTAGGGAAGGAGTTCCAAAGTTTTGGAGCAGCCACTGAGAAGGCCCTCCGTCTTGTTCCCACTAAATGCACCTGAGAAGGTGGTGGGACATCTCTCCTGATGATCTCAACACCCTAGTGGTCTCATACAGGGAGATACGGTTCTTCAAATAGCCTGGACCCAAGCCATATAGGGCTTTATAGGTCAAAACCAGCTCTTTGAATTGTGCCCAGAAACGGACTGGCAGCCAATGGAGCTGTTTCAGCAGGGGAGCTGTACACTCCCTATAGTCAGTCCAGTTAACAGCCTGGCTGCAGCTCTTTGGACCAGTTGAAGTTTCTGAGCACTTTTCAAACACATTACAATAATCCAAATGGAATGTAACCATGGTATGTATCACCGTGGCCAGATTTGACTTCTCTTGGAATGGGTGCAGTTGGCGCACAGGTTTTGGCTGTGCAAAATCACTCCTGGTCACCACAGATATCTGGGCTTCCGGGCTCAGCATTGAATCCAGAAGTATGCCCAAACTACAAATCTGAGGAGGTTTTTTTGGGGGAGGGAGGGTGTACCCCCATCTAACACAGGCTGAATCCCTATTCTGGGATCTGTCTTGGCCAGCCAGGAGCACCTCTGTCTTGTCTAGATTAAGCTTCAGTTTGTTTGCTTTCATCCAGTCCAATATAGTAGCCAGACACTGGTTTAGGACAGGAACAGCTTCCTTTGAATTAGGTGGGGAAAAGTGATAGATTTTCACTAAGAGCACCCCAGGCTCCATCTCCAGTCTTAAAAAGAAAGAAAGATTGCAAACAGCAGAGCTAAGAGAAATCTGTTTTGAAAATCCAGGGGAGCTTCTGCTAATCACAACTGCCAATTACATGACTGGTTTACATGAGTGATTATCCAATAGAATTCAGGGCACCTTAATATATTTATATTGGTTTGTTGTTTTAAAGAATTAAGTGTAGGTAGTTACATTTTCTTTCACTTCTTGACCTTTTTTAAACATTTCATGTGGAATTCTCTGATGAGTCTCTAAACTCCAGCAGAGCTAAGATGTTTCATTATGCTTATTAGGGAAATATTAATCATAGTACTAACTACATGAACAATTAAAAGACTTAATCAGGAATAAAGTAAGTATGCAGAGAGAGCTTTCTTCATTTCTCTCCAGCAACTTACTGCCTGAAGTTCATGTACAGTACTAGAGTAGTTACCTCATGTGCAGAGAGGCTGGAGAACTTCCAGGAGTTCAGATGCATACTTCTCCAGAAATAGTAGATTAGCGTTATTGTGCCAGTCATAAAAAATGGCTCAGAAGTTGTTCCAACATTGTTCCTTGATTAGTAATGGGTTCTACTCTGGTAGAAAGCTACAGTTATTTCCTCATTAGACTTGAGTTAATTTAAGGTAGGCATGAGAAGAAAAGGCGGAAACAGCCACAACCCACTTAGAGCATTGTTTAGTAGGTAAAAACAATTTCCTTTAATGGTTAAAATGTTATTTCTCAATTATGTTTTAATTTTTTTTAATCTTGATATGTTTTGTGTGTTTTCCTTCAGATGATATTGGTGTCCATTTCCTGCGTTACCTTCTGGAATTGTATGACTCTAATCCACCTGCATTTCCACACCTCAATCCCAACAGTCAAGACAAGAATGGAAATACAATAATGCACATTCTTTTTCAGAAGAACCTAACAAAGCAAGTTAAGAAAATGTTGGTTTTACTGGCAAAGTTTGACATAAACCTCAATTTAAGAAATAATACTGGAAAAGATGTGTGTCACAAAAAAAAGAAGACTGACCCAATACTTAGAGCTTGGAATGAAGCTGTGAATGACAATAAGAAAAAAACTCGGCATGTTGCAGGGGAGCAGCTGCCTAAAATCCCAAAGCAGACTCCATCTTCCAACAAGTCACAACCAGAAAGTTTAGCTGATTCTTCATCTCCACCTCTGTCTAAAATGTCAACTGGAAATGATAAGAAACCAGAAACAGGCAGTGTTTCCCATATGCAGAAATTAATAGAAGATACTGTAACAAAAAACTCAGCATGCAGGGATGTTAATAAGCCTTTGACTTTGAGGGATTGTCTTGTGCAAGAAATTATACAGTTAATTCAGAAACTTTCATTGTGGGAAGTCTCAGCAAAAATGAATTCATCTACACCAGAAGTACAAAACTCATCATCTTCCACAATGAAAGCCAAAGAGGGTGACCATCAGCAGGTCTGTGGCCATAAGGAATTAATTTGTAATAGTAGGGAGGATGTTTTCCTAAACAAAGACAGTTCAAATGAAAAGGATGATAATGAACTCGAAGAACTCAAAGGAGAAGAGGAAGCCTCTTCTGAAGATGATGAGCCGTTTCAGGATATGGAGACGAGCACCCCAGAATTTGATAAAATGACATGGGAAATTGAATGCACACCCGAAGTGTTAAAGAAGTTGGCAAACAAACGTATGCCTCATTATATGAGGAATAAGGTAATCTATGCAGTTCAGCAGCTGGGGAATGGTGAATGGACTCAGGGTCTACAAAAACAGCTGAAACATTTGAACAGTGGCATTCAGCTTTATGAAGCAAAGCTGGGCAAAGGGGCAAGAATGCTCTGGGAACTTGCAATAGACTTTTCTCCTCGTTGCAGTGAGACTGCAGAAAAGATAATGGAAAGTGAGGATTCTGCTCATCCGGCTGGGAGTGTTTACACACAAATCATTCGAATATGGGACATTGTACTGGATCACTGCAAACTTAACAAAGCCATCTACCATGCTGCATCTATATGTGCTGCATACAATCGTGGACGTTCTTGTATTTTGAGAAAAAACCTCAAAGTTATAAACACAAATTTGCTTTCTTCTAATATAAAAATACAAAAGCGCATTCCTCATATTTACGTTGAAGACACCAAAGTAGACAAATCAGAAGATCATGCTGTGCCTGAATACTTTCCCCCAGCAAGTGCAGCAGAAACTGAATACAATATAATGAAATTTCATAGTTTCAGTACTAACATGGCATATAACATCTTAAATGATATGACTTCCACCGTTGAATATCCCTTCAGAGTGGGCGAGTTGGAATATGCAATCATTGACTTGAACCCCAAACCATTGGAGCCAATAATCTTAATTGGGCGAAGTGGAACAGGGAAGACTACTTGTTGCTTATATAGGCTTTGGAAAAAATTTCACTCTTACTGGGAGAGAACAGAGTTGAACCAGGATCCGCTGCTGGTTAGACAAGTATGGCGCAGTCAGAAATTTTATACTCAATTGGAAAACGAGGGCAGTGAGGAGAAAGGCCTTGATGAAAAACAAGATGTCTGTGACTCCAGTGATTCAGCTGAATTGGAAATGTCGGCAAGTATAGATAATGAGCAAGAAGAAGAGGAAGATGACCAATGTTCTTCAGGTTTAGGAGACTCAGAAATCAATTCATTATGTGATTGTGATGAGGATGAGGAACATACTACAGAAGAATATGACAAACTGGAGCACTTGCATCAGATCTTTGTTACTAAAAATCATGTTCTATCCCGAGAAGTTCAGAGGAATTTTATTGAGCTTAGCAAGTCTTCTAAGGTAACCAGCCATTACAAGCCACTTGAACCAAATGTTTACCGACTTCAGGATGTTAAAGATGAAAATTTTCCTCTCTTCCTCACATCCAGACAATTGTTACTCTTACTTGATGCCTCTATGCCTGATCCATTTTTCTTTAGGAATGAAGATGGAAGTCTTACACACAGCATTGATGGATGGTCTACAACAGAAGATACAATCATCTCAAATTGGCAAGAGGAAAATGAAGATGTTGATGTTGAAGTTGATTATTATGATGAAGATGAGGAGGCTGCAGAAATTCATACAAGACCATCTGATTCCAGAGTTTTTGTGACTTACAATGTATTTGCTAATGAAATCTGGCCAAAAATGACAAAAGGAAAATGTGCCTACAACCCAGCATTGGTTTGGAAAGAAATAAAATCTTTTTTGAAGGGGTCTTTTGAGGCACTGAGCAGCCCACAAGGTATACTTACAGAAGAAGAGTACAAAAAACTTGGGCGAAAGAGGTGCCCAAACTTCAAAGAAGATCGTAGTGAAATTTACCAACTCTTCTGTCTTTACCAGCGAATAAGATCACAAGGGAATTATTTTGATGAGGAAGACGTCTTGTACAAATTGTCTCAGAGACTCTCTACATTCAGAGTTCTACCATGGTGCATCCATGAACTTTATGCGGATGAAATTCAGGATTTCACTCAAGGAGAGCTAGTATTGCTAATGAAATGTATTGATAATCCTAATGCAATGTTCCTGACTGGCGATACTGCACAGAGCATCATGAAAGGGGTTGCATTTCGTTTTAGTGACTTGAGATCACTTTTCCATTATGCCAGTAAAAGCTCTAATGACAAGAAGCAATGTATTGTTAGAAAACCAAGAAGGATATACCAACTTCACCAGAACTACAGATCTCATTCAGGTATGAAAATCCTCTATGTTAGGAAAAGAGCTGAATTGGGGGATTTTTTATATATATATTATATATATATATATATGAGAGAGATGGAAATGCATTTTAATGGCATTGGTCTTTCTTAAACTAATATATAAATCCTTGCAACAACTCCATGCATGGGCTTGGGATATTTATTAAATGGAATGTTGAAGCCGAGAACCAATTTGGCCAAATTAATCAGTTAATACATTGTAACTTGGAAGCAAATGGTGGTAGCAGATTAGAGTGCTCAGTTTACTTGGAGAAGTTACAGTGTAAAGTTCACTTTGGCATTTCCAGTTGAAAGGGTTATGTAGCAGGTGATTGAGACAGTAGTAGGCTGTATGCACATGGTGATCTGACGTACTCTTTTTCCAGGATATAGCCTACATTTCAATCTTCTGTCAAGGAGGAATTTCAAAATGTCCTCCATTTTGAGCATGACTAAGAAGCATGAATTTTTATTTATATTGCTTCTAGGCTTTATTTTGTAATGTCCTACCTTTTTCCTCAATGTTCTACATTTTGCGGTGCCTTGTCTTCCTTTATGATTATGACATCTGGTCGCCCTGTGTATGCACAAGAAGTTTGACCTGGTATTAGATGGTTTCTTGAGTGCATCAACAAGTACTCTTGTGTAGAACTCTTGAGTATTGTGGGGGGTGGGACTGATTGTGTAGAGGTAGTAAAAGCTGCTTGTAGGCACTAAGCTTTCTGCCCTAGCTGCAATTTTAAACCAGCTATAGTTTTTGGTGGGTTTTTCAGGCTGTGTGGCCATGTTCTAGCAGAGTTTCTTTCTGACGTTTCGCCAGAATTTCTCTGAAGATGCCAGCCACAGATGCTGGCGAAACGTCAGAAAGAAACATGGCCACATAGCCCGAAAAAACCACCAAAAACTATGGATGCCAGCCATGAAAGCCTCCGACTTCACATTAAACCAGCTATTTGCCGACTTGCCTAGATTAATATTTCAATTTTTTGTTCCCCACATTGGTGAGAGATTTAATGTGAATTTTTATCTGCTTCTCCTTATTTGCAGGGATCCTCCATTTGGCCTCAGGAGTTGTTGATTTACTTCAGTATTATTTCCCAGAATCTTTTGATAGCCTTCCTAGAGATACAGGCCTTTTTGATGGCCCAAAACCCACTGTATTGGAATCTTGCAGTGTTAGTGATCTAGCAATCCTACTGAGAGGCAATAAAAGAAAAACACAACCAATAGAATTTGGAGCACATCAGGTAACCTTTCCTTGGCATGTGCGGTTTTATTGCTGATTTCTGTAAGCAAATGTGTGTTAAGAATTCATTGATTTCTGAGTACATTTGTAATGTTATCATTGCTTTCTAAATTAAAAGTGGAATTTTTCATTCTTTTAGAATCAGACGTCAGGTGTTTTCCCCTCCGAAATTTTTAGTTCAAAATATGATTTATAAAAAAAATTGTGAATTTCACTGAGAGCCTATTTATCTTGTGTACTCATGTTATTCTATTTTGAGTATCCGCACATCATCTGTTCTCATTGCTTCTGGATAGCTTAGATGATTACCTGAATACCTAAAGAAGATGAACCTTTCACTGATAGCTGTCATGATCACTGATCATCATTATCTCGATTCAGCTGTAGACAGCTCACCACTTAAAATGATCCATTATTGATTTTAATGTTATTTTATCTTCGGTTAGAGTTGTTTGTTGCTTGCTTAATGGATGTTACGTTTGCCTCTGTTTCTTGAATGTTAAATCACTAAAGTTAGTAATCTAGTGTTCTCTTGTTTTGTTGTAGGTGATATTAGTAGCAAATGAAACAGCAAAAGAAAAGATTCCTGAAGAACTTGATTTGGCTCTTGTGCTAACCATTTATGAAGCAAAGGGGTTGGAATTTGATGATGTGCTCCTTTACAACTTTTTCACAGATTCAGAGGTATGTAAAACATTCAGAGAGAGCTTTGGTGATAGTTCCTCTCCAGGGCAGAACTGATAACGTGATTAAGCAATGTGAGCTTGTATTTCTTTGATTCTTGTAACATCATTGTGATACTGGGGTCCCTCAAGGAGCCATTCTGTCTCCCATGCTATTTAACATTTACATGAAACCGCTGGGAGAGATCATCCGGAGACATGGGGCGCGGGGTTATCAGTACGCTGATGACACCCAAATCATTTTCTCTATGTCTCCGACTGATGCAGTGACTGGGGATGGCGTCTCTCCTCTCGTGGCCTGTCTAGAGTCAGTAATGAGCTGGATGAGGGAAAACCGACTCAAGCTGAATCCAGAGAAAACGGAGGTACTAGTGATAGGTTCTCCTGGTCCAGGAATGGCGGTGGTTCCACCTGTCCTGAACGGGGTCACGCTCCCTGTGAAGGACTCCGTGCGCAGTCTGGGGGTGCTTCTTGACTCGTCGCTTCACCTGACTGCTCAGGTGAATGCGACGGTCAAGAACACCTGTTATCAGCTTCGGCTGATTCGCCAGCTGCGCCCATACCTGGCCCAGAGGGACCTAGAAACTGTTGTACATGCTCTGGTAACTTCGAGATTGGATTTCTGCAATGTACTCTACATGGGGCAACCCTTATACCAAACTCGGAAGCTGCAAATGGTGCAGAACATGGCAGCCAGGCTGGTCACTGGTGCTCCCAGGACCAGCCATATAACACCGGTTCTAAAAGATCTCCATTGGCTGCCCATTCGCTTCCGAGCTAAATATAAGGTGTTGGTAATTACCTATAAAGCCCTAAATGGCTTGGGCCCAGGATACCTAAAGGACCGCCTCTCCCCGTACATTCCGCCTCGCACCCTCAGAACGTCTGGGCAGCAGCTACTGAAGGTGCCTGGGGCTAGGTTAGTCTCCACTTCCCGGAGGACGTTTTCCACAGCTGCCCCAGCCCTTTGGAATGCGCTGCCCATAGAGCTCCGCTCGTCTACTACCCTGGCCCAATTTAGGAAGGACCTTAAAACCTTCCTATTCCAACAGGCATTCCCCGAATAAATATCCTGTGGGCTTCCCTCCTCTTTCGTGGCCAAGAGGTTGGGCTATGGGGCTTTTTACTGTTGGTTTGTTTTAATGGGTATTTTCTTTTATGTGTACTGTAGATTGTATTTTAACTTGTTGTGAGCCGCCCTGATCGAAGGAAGGGCGGCATATAAATAACATTTTTATTATTATTATTTATTATTATTATACCTACTAGTCTGATTTCTATAATATATGCTTGCTTCTATTAAAAAATGTTGCAGTATTAGCACATCTTTATTTTTTGGGGAACTTTTTGCTTAAATTGGGGCCTCAGCGTGATGTGGAGATGTAACCTTCAAAAACTTGTTGGTGGTGATGCTATGTGTCATCAAGTTGATCTTCACTAATTACGAATGAGAGACCCTATTATTACTATCCCTGTTCAAGTCTTACAGACTCAGAGTTAATTCCTTTACTCCACCTTTAATAACATACTTCCTCTTTCTCCACTACTTTAAAGTTTACTGAACATTGTTATCTTTTCCAATCAGTCACACTATCTCACTATCTGCTTTGCAAAACTTCAGAATAGTACTGCCAATGTGTGACTTTCTATATTTTTGACATGCATTTTTAGGCTTACAAAGAATGGAAAATTATTTCTTCTTTCATACCTTCCTCTTACTTACCCAAAGAAACCAAGATGATAACTGAAACACCCTTAGAGGAAGTTGATGACACTCAAAGAAAACATCCTCTGTTGAACCCAGAAATGTACAAGGTGATTTTAGAAGTTATTATCATACCACTACATAACCATATCTTTTTGCTGACAGCGCTGCTTTTGTGTCCAGATCAGTGTGTGGCTTGGAGTATGTTCTTGCGATAGCTAGTTGCTGTTTTAGAAATTACCTCTTTTAGATGGTAGAAACAAAGTATTTGGAATTGTGATTCTAGAATTTTTGGTAGGATTGAGCTATGAATGGGTGCCAAAGTCCTTGAAGAATAAGGCGAGTGGAGAGACATATGCAGTTTTAAATCTTGGTATTCAAAAAGGGTCAAGATTTTGCTTTTCTCTATCTTACTAGAAATGGGTGTAAGAAACAAGCTGATTTTGATCTTTAAAATTGAAGATCATGTTATAAATATGCATAGCAAACACTGCTGCAGTATATCAGGGACTTAAGCGTGAGCTGACTATTTGAAAAAAAAGCTTTGAGGGTTAGGTTATGGCTGAATGTAGAAGCATGTCCTTAACATACAGACCAAATATTGTTTTGAAATCGTAGCCTTCAGGGGAAATAATTATATGAAGAAGCTGTGAATTACAAGTAGGTAAGATAAAGCAATGATCC
The DNA here is from genome assembly GCF_019175285.1 of Sceloporus undulatus. Taxonomy (NCBI): domain Eukaryota; kingdom Metazoa; phylum Chordata; class Lepidosauria; order Squamata; family Phrynosomatidae; genus Sceloporus; species Sceloporus undulatus. Next base: position 59,817,037 of record NC_056527.1, on the reverse strand, counting down.
CAGTTTGCCCAGTCAATTGATAAATATTACTGTATATACTCAACTATAAGTTGAGAAATTTATGCCCCCAAATGGCCTCCAATATCATGGGTTGACGTATATATGGGGCAGTAATTTATTACTGCTTATAAAGTTCCTAAAAGAAGTGCCCCCCTCCCCTCCTCTCTCTCTCCCTCTCTCTCCATTTTGCAAGCCATGAGCCTTGGAAAACCTGGTGGTAATGGGAACAGAGAGAGAGAGGTTTGTACCCCGTTTTGCAAGCCAAGAGCCTTGGAAATCCTGGTGGTAAAAGGAGGGGTGGGGGAGAGAGAGAGAGAGAGTGCCAAGGTTTGTTTTCCCATTTTCCATGCTGAGCCTTGGGAGAGGTCCAGAGAGGGAGAAGTAGGGAGGGAAGTGGTGCTTTGTTCTCCCCTTTAGATTTTTTTTAACATACCCCAGTGTTTGCTCCTCAATTTATCCATAGTTCATATCAAAATCCATGATTTGGGCCCCAAAAACTGTCCTCGGCTGATACATGAGGTCCTGGGGGTGAAGGGAAGAGAGAGAGAGGAGAGGTTTATTCCCCATTTTGCAAGCCATGTGCCTTGCCTTGACACATGACTTATACATGAAACTCGACATATACATGAGGTTGACTTATGCACGAGTATATATGGTAGATTAAATTTTAGTAGTGTATGGAGAGGTCTAGACAGAAGACAAGGGAGAAAAATTAAGCTACTTGTCAATGAAATTTGATTTCACATGCATTTAACTGTTGTGTTCCTCTTTATAGCCATTTCCTTTATTTATCATGCATCCTTGAATCATTTTATCCATAGATGCTTAATGGAGAGCTAAAGCAATTATATACTGCTATTACAAGAGCCAGAGTCAATCTGTGGATCTTTGATGAAAATAGTGAAAGGCGTGCACCTGCTTTTCAATATTTCATCAAGCAGGAACTTGTTCATGTTGTCAGAACTAATGAAGGTAAGGTCTGTTATCATCCTTTTCTAATATGCTCTACATTGAGTGATTCTTTGAGTTTTGCATGAAATATGGAAATACTGAAGTTAGAAGCAAGTTTGGGCCATTTATAATTAAGCCTCTTCGGAAGAACCTAAGCATTTGTGAACTACTTCCAAGCTTGGCAGTGGTGTTTGTCTTCCTGGTTGGCAGTCTTCTGCGTGTGGACATAGAACTTTCTTTTATGTCTAAAGCACTGATATTTAGAGCTTGTCTGGCATAAGATCTGTATCTCACAAAATTTATCTCAGGACAACCATTGACCAGGTTGACATCAACCAAGAATTTATTAGATTTTTGCGTTTACTTACATTGTAATACCTCTATATGAATAGATTCAAGGAAGAGATAGCCTCCAAAAGAAACGTCTTCATATCTTCATTCTTGCCTTATCAGAAACGAAAAATTGTAATGTAAAGTAAGCATCTGAGATTATTTTAAATCTGCCATCTAAGAGTGAGAATATGTTGTCCATATTCAGGTAGGCTAGGCTTCTGGACTACAAACAGATTGGGAAGAAGTAAACAGAATTTGAATTAAGTTTGATTTGGAATGTGGTCACAAGAATTTTAGATAGCATAATTTAACGTATCTATTCAGTAAAACATAAGATGATAATCAGTTTTTCTTATGTGTTTAACAAATGAACAATTCATCAGCAATGTGTATAACAACTTAAAATCTCTCCTTTTTCTTTTTCTTTCTTTTTTAGTCTTAGATGACACTTTATTTGTTAAAACGTCAACTCCAGAAGAATGGGTGGCACAAGGAGAATATTATGCTAAACACCAGTGTTGGAAGGTAAGTTCTCATCCAGAACAGTAATTTCTTTATTTGTGTTGCATGGATGCACTGGGGTGAAACTTAAATCTGTGTGTGATGCAAGCTGCCAGTTTGAATCATGAACATTTTATGAAAGTGGGTACAGAACACTTTTTTTTTTAAAGTGATGGACTGTGATCTTGGAGTTATTTTAAATTGTAGTTATTGTTTTTTCTTGATTCTTTTTTAGTCCAAACATTTAGATGAAGGTCATGCAAGTCTATTACTATGGAAAGTTGGATGTAGTTAAATGCATGGACAATCACTGAATAGCAAGGTTCCTCTTAAAACTTTTGCTCTCAGTGCATATCCTTCTGCTTACCTTAAGCACAGTTAAAGGTTACTGGTATGTTGTCCCCTACTTTAATCACGACTTGCATCTGACTAGAACTTGAAGCCAAAGTTTGCAGGTTGTTTATAGATTGTTTTCTTTTAAGGATATCAGTATATCAGGATCACTTATGCAGCTGGAGTTTTTTATACCCTTTCCCCCAAATGAGTGAGTTGCTTTTTTAAAAGCCACTTTGAAGATTGCATGTAGTAAAATGTGATACTTTTAAATAATAATGAAAGAGATTATACGCACGCTTATGTTTAGTTGCTGTGCTCTGATGATTTTCATAAAATAGTTTCTCTCCTTCTATCCCTTGTAACACTAAGCTTTGTTTTTTTCCAATTCTATCAGGACATTGTTCATTGTCAGTGAAATTTATGCAGCTATCAGATCAATGGTTGTAGAACAGATTTCCTAAGCACATAGAAAAAATACAGCATTTCTGATATTTTGATTAAACCTGTTTAATTGGCACAAGCTGAGAAGCATCTAAAAGTTGTTAAGTCTGGATATGTTACCAGGTTGATTAACTAGGCACTTGAGCATGTTCCCATTCTCTTGTGGAAAATCTTGTTCAGGGATACTCATTTAATGAAGTATTCCTGGTCATTATTTTTGAAAGAGAAAATCTGATACCAGAGGCAGAAATAATACAAAAAGAATAGGGAGAGTTTCCTGAACTACAAAAAGGAACAGTTCAACATTAATTAATTTCTGTAAGATCCTGGTCGTGGAGTTGCATAGGAGAACCTGGAAATTCCTAGAGAGGTGTCCTCCCAGATTAAAAAAATGTTTTTTATTTGTGACCCCCCCTCCACACATTCAGTTTTTCCACATTGTTTACCCACTTCACCCCAGTGAATGTGGAAGGACCATTGTTTTTTGCCACCTCATGCGAATAATACTGAATACTCTTGCTGTAACATCAAATGAATATTTCAGCAACCTCTTATGCAAAGTTGTTTGGAATTAGTGATTTCCTTCTGTTTACAGTTGCTTGGGATCCAGCTCACAATCTCATCTACACTGCATACTACTGCCAAACCTAAGTTTAGAGTTGAGGGCTAAATGTGAATACAGAAATTGTTTAGACTCTAAATGCCCCAGGTTCTGAGCAGTTCATTCACTTCTTCTTGCTCTCCTTGCTGTGCTTCATCTGCAGAGTAGACAGAGTTGTCTCATGAGCAGGTATGACGTATTGAAGATGAAGGAAAGCCAACGTTTTGAGAAAGTCAGCCTCCCTGCTAGGCAAAAAGGTTTCCCCATTTGCCATGGTGCTGGGTTGCGAGTCACTAGCAGTAAATAGCAGACAAGTTTGCAAGCAGATTGCTAAACCTCTCTTTAAAACTGCATCCACACTTGTCTTTCCAGCTAATTTGTCAGATGGTGATGGGCCAAGCAAGGAAAATGTAGAATAACTTCCATTGTCAGCTGACTAATAGTAACCTTGAATTTTCCTTGTTTAGCTCATATAGTAGCTAAAGGGTTATATGATCCATATGGGTCCTGCTTGCTAACATTTATCCGCCCTCATTTAAACTATGGGGTTTCAAAGGGAGGAAATGTTTATTTGAAAGGAATTCATAAGCAAGGCTTTTTAAGCATGATAGATTATTAGCATCTGAATTATTTTGATGAAAAATAATGAAACATAAAATAATACTAGTGACTTAAATTAGATTGCCCAATGTTACATTTAGAGTTTAGAGACTCTCCTGGGCTTAGGGTTGCCCTCAGACCAGAAAAAAATGGTCTGGTCTGTCTGTACTTTCAACAATTATTTTTATTGGCAGAAGTCAAGAAATGATGCTTTTCTTAATAGTGTGTAGATCAAAATAATTACAGTAAAAATGGTACTTGTTTGTTTAAGGAAGGAAAAGCAATGTGGGATTGGAGAAAGAACACTGGAAAAGTATGCCTTATGCAAATAGAAAAAAAACAACCCCATTCCCTTTTACAGAAGAACTTGGGATCACTTGATGTTCAATTAAAGAATGCACTTCTTTGGAATTGTATAATTAACATGGAATTCATTCCATGTGATCTTCCAGGGGCCAGTTCCTGGAATGGCTTTAAAAGGGTGTTGGACAAATTTAGGGAGGACAAATTATTCATTACAGAATTTAGAAAGGCTGGTTTTTTGAACTACACCTCCCAAGATCTCCCAGTCACTATTCCATTATTTTCCAAACTTTGGCCCATACAGACGGGCAGGAAAGGACAGCGAGACACCACCCCTTTCAGCCCCAGCCCCTCACGGGTGCGGCAACAATCCGCTCCAAAAAGGAGCTGCGAAAAGCAGCTCCTTTCCGCACTGCTGCCAAGGTGCCATTAGCACCCTGGAACAGCGTGGTGACATCTGTTGTGCACCGCACCCGTCTAGGGCACATCATCAGCACGTGGTGTGTGTGGACACGCGCATGTGCAAAATGGCTCTGGGAGAGTGCGGAACATGCGGACGCTCTGCACTCCCCAGCCCTAATTTTGGCCTCAGGTTGCCGCAATGTGGCGGTCTGTACCAGGCCTTTGATTCATCATATGATGTCTAAATGGAACAAATGTGGAAGAAAATTACCTTATTCTTTTACAGACCTGAAAGTAGAGATGACTTTCCTGAGCATTCTAGACTGTCCAGCTGGGGAGTTGCAAGTCCTTTAGTCCATCTCTGGGGGAGTAGGGAGCCCAAAAATACTCACAAGCCCAACAAAGCCTTGTGGAACATATTAATGACAGAAGGTAAAGGTAAAGGGCATTCCCTGTTGACAAGGTTGTCAAGTTGTGTCCGACTGTAGGGGGCGGTGCTCATCATTGTTATTAAGCTGAAGAGCCCGTGTTGTCAGAGACTACTCTGTGATCATGTGACCAGCATGATTGCACAGAATGCTGTGTACCTTCCCAGTGATGTGGTACCTATTTATCTACTTGCATTTGCATGCTTTTGAACTGCTAGGTTGGCAGAAGCTAGGACTTGTAATGGAAGCTCACCCGATCTTGCAACCAACAGAGTCAGTGTCTTTAACCGCTTGAGCCACCGCATCCCTATTAATAACAGCAGGGGAAGGTGTTTAGTCCTGTTGTTCTTTGTATGAGGAAGATTTTAGTGAGAAATCATCTTGTAAAATGAAGCAGCCAAATTTCAAGAGAAGAGCTTGGTTGGTGAGAAAAGAAGGGAAAGCAGCAATCATACTAGTGGAATTGGAAATAATGTCAATAAGGTTGATATAACTTAGCTGGTCATACGTTACATACATGAATAGAATCTTGAATTTTAGAGCATATGGAGAGGTCTTTGCAGAGAATGTGATCTGAGAATGCAACTTGAAGCACAGGGATGATGAACTGATGGAGAAAACACACACGTGTCCATCCACAGCCCTCTGCTGGCTGGCTGATGACAAATGTTATTAAGAAGTCTCAAACTGAGAGGAAAGCCACTTAATTATGGAGACTGGAGATCAGAGAGAAACAGTCTTTTAGCAGAGGCTGACTGATATGTATGTTTGTGTGTTCAGTATCTTTCTCTAGAGCAATTAGTATAGCCACAAAGCCAGGAAAGTAAAGTACTTAGCAGCTGAACTTATCTCCTTAAGAACCCTAAAATGCATCTTAAAAGAGCTGGCCAATTCAAAACTGTTGTGTAAAAGGGTCAAAGTTGTGGATCTTGTTCACACACACAGAGTCATGACACATGTTCAGGCGTTTTGATGAAGCTCTAGCTTCCCTCCTGCTTTTGGACTACATCAGAATAGAGGGATTTTTCACACCTTTGTGCTGTTTGTAGACTTCCTTTATACATTTTGTTGATCGCTTTGTGGAAGAGGATGCTGGACTTGAAGGGCCTTCAGTGTCAGGGGCAGTGAACTTGATTCACTCCATGTCATATTAAAATGCAGCTGCTATACCTGTTGATTATTGATTATGTTGGCTAGGGCTTATGGGATTTGCAAGTATGAAAGATACCAAGTTACCAACTCTGGTTCCATATGACTCAGTGAGACTTCTTGTACAGACTGAGCATGTGCCACCTACAGAAACCTTGAAGTCAAGCTATTGTTGAAGATACAAAAGTGGGAAGTAATGGTGAGAACAAAAGTTAGCAACCCTACCTGTTTAGTGGTTCACCATTCTAATCACTGTCGTATGTCTGCTGTGTTAATTATATACGTAAACTCCAGCATCTTATGTAAGTGTGATTATCCTTTTTTCAGGTGGCTGCAAAATGCTATCAAAAGGGAGGAGCAACTGAGAAGGAGAAACTGGCCTTGGCAAATGATGCTGTGCTTCAAGTTCAGTCAAAGAAAATCAGCCCCAAGTAAGTGGGTTTTAAATTTTTTTAAAAGCTTTTATCTGTAGTTTTTTTGGACATAGGTTTATTCAGACAGTAGTAATAAAAGTAATTCTGTGTGAGCGTGTATGCAGTTCTGTGAAAATTTACTCTGAAACACATACATCTGTGTTTTGTCCAATGCGCAGAGGATTATAGCACAAGATAAAACTAACTTTTGCTGGAATGGGCACATAGTGCATATAGTGCTATCAGTTTACTTTGGAGGAAAATTAGTGTTTTGTTTTTTCAGCTTCCTAAATAAGCAGAAAGGAAAGCTAAGCAATTGAGTCATGTAAGCAGTTGTACTTTGCCAGAATTCAATTGCTTATGGCATTTCTTCTCTGTAAGTATCCTTTTCTTTTTCAAAGAGCTAATGTTTTAAAATAGCTGATGGAATGAAATACTTCTGATCAATCAACTGGCTATTTTAAAATTGAGACTTGGTTGACATGTGATTATTGTTTCTTTTTAATAGGGAGAAGCAAATGGAATACATGGATCTGGCAAAAACCTACCTAGAATATGGTGAACCAAATTTGGCTCTCAAATGCCTGTTTCATGCCAAAGAACACCAGCTTTGTGCACAGCTTTGTGAAAAATTAGGAAAGGTAAATAAGCTCTCCTCCTACTGTTTCCAAAAAAAGGGAAAAGAAACATGAATCTTACTGGCCAGATATGCTATTGTTTCATCTGTTGAATGATGCCCTATACTGGAGAAATCATGTAGGTTAGAAATCTACCTCACTTTTCTCTGCTAAATTATAAATGCATCCATGATATCTGTTACAGCATTTATTAGAAAAAGAGAATTTAGGAGGGCTCTTTACAGCTACTGTAAATGGCAGCTGTAGCTACTTGGCTTGACAGTCATTTTTTATTTCATGATATACGTTTTTCATATTTCTACACTTACATAAGGTCACTAGGCATATATGGCAGCCCACTTGATTAGCTGGGTTGTGGGGAATGTATGTTGTTTTTGTTGTTGTTGTTGTTGTGTGCCTTTAAGTCATTTCTTACTTATAGCAACCCTAAGATGACCCTATGTGGGATTTTCTTGGCAAGTGTCTTGAGAGGGGTTTTGCCATTGTCATCCTCTGAGGCTGAGAGAGTATGGCTTGCCCAGGATCACCCAGTGGATTTACATGGCTGAGATGGGATTTGAACCCTGGTCTCCTGAGTCATAGTCCAAACTCAAACCACTAAACTATATTGGCTTCCAGGGAATGTATGCGGCTGAGTTTAATTAAGTCAGCCATTGGGAAGCAATGCAAGGGATGGTGTGCTGAAAGTTTTAAGACCCACTAACCATCACCCTGTTGTGTTGTTGCATGTGCTACTATATAAATCACAAATGAGGAACATGAGACCTTCCAGCTATTGCTGGATACAGATTCTGTCAGCTCTATTCAACATTGTCAATGGTTTGAGACACTGACATCTGTAATTGCCACCCAATAACATTTGGAAGGGCCACAAATTGCCTGATTCTGATATAAAATATGTACAAACAGTATTTTCTTTGAAATTTTGTATGTTTGTTTGAAATAGGAGAATTTTGCTACATGTAATTTAAAAAAATAGGCCTGGCTCACACTTAATATTTTCTTTGCAGTGATTATGTGATATAAAACTTCTGCATTGATACTTAACTTCTGATGACCCCTTAACATTTTATGAGTTATCACTTTATTTTCCAGTCAGCAAAATACTATTCTTACATGATCCAGTTGCTTACTAGAATTGTTGTCTGTCCTTTTTATTTTATTTTGCCAATAACTGTGCTCATACACATTTGTAATGTATTATTATTATGCAGGTGAAAGAGGCTGCATATTTCTATAAAAGAGGTCAGTGCTACAGGGATGCATACAGGTGTTTTGATCAGATTCAAGAATTTGATTTAGCACTTAATATGTGTTGCCAAGAGGAACTGTATGAAGAAGCAGCAAAATGTGTTGAAAGGTTTGTATTTTAAAATACCAAACACTGTGGATATTCAAGTCCTATTATGTACAGTGGCATAGTGAAAAGGTGTCCCTTATATAAAATGGCAAAATCAAGATTTGCTATTTGGAATTTATATATTTTTAAAAATATTTTCAATCTGTGAATGCTTGAATCCATGGATAACGAATCCATAGACATGGAAGGCCAGCTGTATAACTGTTTCAGAAGCCATTTTAAAACAATTTCGGCTAAATGTAGGTTTAATAAACAAATTGTAAGTGCTATTTTTTATTTTAAAAAATCACATTTTAAAATTGGTATTGCAAGATCATGAATGCAAATTATACATCTTGAGCACTAAAAAACTAAAGTCATTGCATTCATATTAGTTTTAAAAAGTGGGAGAGGAATGGGGAAATTTCTGTGCTTTGTATTGAGGTTAAGATTGCCAGGCTTTCATGTGCAGTATGAAATAACGCCAGTTCTTGATGGGCAGTGGCACAGCATCACGGCGTTAATCACAGTAATCTTTAAGGCACACTGCCACTGTATTGTCTGTACTTTATCTGCCTGTTTTGGAGTTGTCATGGTTCAAGCAAGCCCTTAAGTCATTTTTTAACCAGAATTTGTCACATTTCTGGGCTCTTCTTTCTGTTTTTGTTTTCCATCCACACACACCTAAAGCACACTGTATTTTGCCCCTCTGTGCAGAATGTGTGTGTATGTAGTGGTGTGGCCTGCACCTGGTGACACCCCACAAGAGGGGTGACACTTGGTCAGACCCTCCCCTCTGCACTGTCCCCATATGTGCTCCTCCCCTGTGCCATCCACATACACACTCCTCTCCCCTGTACTGTCTTATGTTTTCCTTAATAAGGAAAAGGATGGGGCGACAGGGAGGGAAGGAGTATGCACTGCCCCCAGAAGCCCCATTCCCACCCCCACACTGGGTTACACCAGGTGCAGGGACGCCACTGCCTCTGGGTTTACATCATAGTAAAACAGACATGAGCATGATGGCATTGTATATTCTAGAAACTGAAATACAGTCAGCCTCTGTATCACGGATTCTTTCTCCATTGATTCAGCTAACCACAGCTTGAAAATGTTCCCAAAATATATAAATTCCAAAAAGCAAACCTTCATTTTGCCATGTTATATAAGGGACATCATTTTACCATGCCATTGTTTTTAATGGGACTTGAACATCCACAGATTTTCTTATCCGCGTTGGGGGGGGTTGTCCTGGAAACAAACCCTAGTGGATAGGGTCCACTGTAATGTTGTTGTATTATTTATGTACCATATATACCTGAGTATAAGTCAAGAGCATGTTTTGGAACCACAAATATGGATTTCGATATGACTCGTGGATAAATCAAGAGTAGAAATTAGAGACCGCTGTTATTTTCATGCCCTGGTATTAAAAAACATCCTTTCACCATGCTACTCAGAGAAGGGGATGATTCCCTTTTTTTGATGAAAATTAAGGTGCAGTATTAACTCTTATTTTAAAAAAGAATCACCTTTTTTTCTCTGAGTAGGGTGGCGAGAGAGAACCTAAAAAGAAGGATAACCTTCCCCCCCTTTTTTCCTGGCCTTTTTGAATGCCTGGACAGGAAAATGGCAGTGGTTCTTTGGCTGTTCCCCTCAAAGGACTGCCAAGAGAGTAGAGGGGGTCAGTGATTCTTTTAGGTTCTTCAGATGGACTAATATCTCACCTTTTGCCACTCAGAGAAGGGGATATAGTTCATTTTCTGATAAAAGTTATTTACAGTATTTAAATTAATCAATGGATAAGTTGACTCGGATTTTTGGGGACAATTTTTTGACAAAACATTCTAGACTTATACAGTGCTACCTCGGGTTACGAAATTAATTCGTTCCGCCGCTCCGTTCGTAACCCGATACATTTCGCAACCCGAAAAGGCTTTCCGTTAGCGCTGGAAAGCCGCTAGCCGCGCTTTGCGTTTGAATTTCGCGCCGAAATAAATTTCGTAACCCGAAAAAACATCGTAACCCGGAACAGTTTTTTCCAATCTAACTTTTTCGTACCCCGGAAATTTCGTAACGCGATCATTTCGTATCCCGGGGCACCACTGTATATGAGTATTTACAGCGTATAATATTACTTACCGGTGTGATTCTGATGTACTGACCCAAGGATCTCATTTATGCTTAATGCTCTAAAGTCATATTTGACAAAATAAATCATGAGTTTTCCCCAATACAAAATGATGGACTCTTTCTCTGCTCTTTGGCAACTGTTGAATCACACCCCTACTTCCACTTCTCAATTGACATTTATGGATATTTATTTATTTCAGATACGAGAAAATCCTGCAACAAGAAAAACAGCCAGTTTCCAAACTTTCATACACAGCAAATCAGTTTTATTTGGAAGCAGCAGCAAAATATTTGCATGCAAACAAGAGTAGTGCAATGATGGAAATGCTTTCCCATCTTGACACTGAAGATCAGCTTTTTTTCTTGAAAGAACACAAACGCTTTTGTGAAGCAGCTGACCTTTTGAAGAAGGAGGGTAGAGAAGAAGAAGCTGCAAAGTTGATGAAACAGCATGGGTATGTGTTGGAAGCAGCCAGGCTCACTAACCAAATGGACTTCCGAGCATCATGTTTGCTTGCTGCAGCCCGCCGTGGTGTGTTAGGTTGTTATAGTTTGGAGAATTTACCAGCTATCTTGGAAGAAGCCCTAATACTTTGTGAAGAAACAAACCAAAAGTCTGGCAGTGCAGAGGCAACTTATTTGAAGGGTGTTCTAAGAAAAGACTTCTGTACATTGAAGGAGGCCTTCCATATGTACTTGCGTGTGAATCACATTGCAGGTGCTGTGGAAGCATTGTTTGAAGCAGCGTGTTGTGAAGGAGACAGTGAAGCCTTTCTAAAGTTAACATCACAGGGAACAGAAGCACTTCTGAAACTAGTGAAAGCTTTCCAAAAGGCAGACACCAATGCTGAAAGAGAAATGGTGAAGTCATGTTTTGAATACTTTGGGATTGTGCAGATAGACAAGACGATTTGCCAGATCTCTCAGAATGAAGCAGGATATTTACTGGGATATTTTCCTGAAAGCTTAAACCTGAGAGGGAAGAAAAGTGATCACTTCACTGCAAGCCTAGAAGAGGTGAAATCTGTACTAAATAAGCATTTGTTGGAGAGGCTGACTACCATTGTTCACCATTTACTTGATCTGAACTTCCCCAGTATTTGTTCCAAGTTCATTTCAGGCTTGAAATGTGAGGACAAAATCTGTAAGGACTTCCATAGAGTGTTGTCACATCCAGAGCTAAAATCTGTGTTTCAACATAAAATGCATCTGGCTGCAATAAACGGACTACTGTTAGAAGCCAAGCAAGTATTCCCAAAAGATTTGCTTCATGAACCTAATGTGATTGATGAATTGTTGACAGCTGATAAATATGCTTTATGCAGATCTCTTGTAAATGCCATCTTTCCTAAACATTTCCACCTAAGAATGATCTCTGAAAACCCATGGGCATGCAAAAATATCCTGAGTCTTCAAAGCAGTGGCTATGTAACTTCTAATTCTTGCAGAAAGGTATTGAAAGAATATGTAAGATCTGAGTTCAAAAACGAAACTCCCCAAAACAGAAGAGAATCTACTGATTTATTGCTGAAGACAATGCAAGTCCTTGCCTTAACTTCTCATTATCCTGAGGAGTTTGAAAGGCTTCTTTACAGAGAAGAAGATGACTACAAGAGAGAACTAACAATGCCAGAAAAGAGGCCAAGAGGTCAAAACAGAGGTGTTGAGGGCAGGTTTGGTATGTTGTTGCCTGACAAATATGCTGGAAATGCTGAAAGTACCCACTTGTGTTTCATTCGACTATTGCAGGGTTCCATGGATCAGCTGTACATTCACAGAAATCCTGAGAAGTGTAAATGGATGTTCTACCGTTTCATGAATGTCTTGGTAAAGAAATGCACTATTCCCTTGATTCCAAGTATAGGAAACACAGTGACTTTGCTAGAGTTTCAGTTTATTTTGGGCTGTGCTGTCCTCATGCGCCTCTGCAGAAGCATGACTCTTTGCCTTCCTAAAAGTTACATTGCTCTCTTCCACTACTGGGATTTTTTGTTCACAAGGGGAGAACGACAAAAGGAGGTATTTACTATTATACAGGACTATAAGCCACAGGACACAAAACGAGCTATACAGGAATTTAAATTTCATCTGAGGTATTTAGCTGATGTTCTTTGTAAATATGAAAAGTTCAATGTACTCCAAGATGCTTTTGACGACCCTGATTCTCTTATATCAGGAGAGGCTGAACGCACAGTTGTGCTTTGCCTAGTGATGTTCGTGAATGCAGATCAGTTGCTTGGCTGGCAGTATAAAAGTATTTTATCAGACCTTTTCCCTGTCCTCAGGGAAAGCCTTGTACAAATGAAAAAGGAGTACCCCTCCAAAGTGCCTGAAAGGTTGTTTAAAATTGTGGACTTGATGTGCACAGCCTCTGATGTTAAAGAAGTAGTTGAAGGCCTCAAGGAACTGCTGTTTTGCCGAGACGAAGAGTTTTTGGCTGACTGTTGTTGGAGATGGGGTAGCAGGTATGGAGATAATAAAGGGGTCAGAGGTATTTATTACAAGATTGCAGACTTGGACAGATTTGCATATGTCAGTCAGGCAGCATATTGGGAAGAGCCAGAGCCAGATCTTGAAAAGAACATATATTTTGAAGAAAGAGAGGATCCATTGGACGATATAGCATCAATACGGCAGCAAAAGCAACAGCAAAAAGCTTCTGCCAAGCGGAGGTTGAGATATCTTTTTCTGTTTGTCCGTTGTTGCATTAGATGGAAGAGGGTGTCTTGCTCAAAATCAGGATCCTTGGAAATGACGTTGGGAATCTTCAAAAAAGCAGACATTGATAAAACGCAGTGTGATCTGTGTGGAGTCAAGTTTGGCCAAAGTTCTGTGAACTTCCCTCCTGAGATTGAACACTTGGAAAAAGAGCCCACAGAAACAGTGCAAACAGAACTAGAGTGGGAAGAAAGTCTGGAAAGGCATGAAAACTTTGTGGCTAGTGAAACATTTGAAAATCACATCATCCTCGCTGAACATGAAAATAAAAGCATCTCTTACCAGAAATATTTTGAATTTTTTAGAAGCAAGATAGAACCATTAATCAATAATGGGAATAATGTCATGGAAAAAATTGTGGAGAATACCTGCATCCGAGGTCATTTTACTGCAAATGAACATTCTAAACTAGTACAAAGAAGAATTGAAGCAGGAATTCAGAGAATTACTGATACAGTGGAAGATATCTACAAGAGGAAAGCATGGATTGATGGTAAGACATGTTGGCTATTTCCATCTCTTATCTCAGCAGTTGAGGAAGTTCTATGTTTACTACCAAGAAATTTAAGGATGAAATCTTTAATTCATTAGAATGAATATGTCTGTCTCTGTCTTATCTATCTACATTGTGTGTGCATTTCTGTTTATATTCTACATTTTGATAATTGAATGGAATGTCTGCTATGCAAATATGATGTTTAGTAGTAGTCCACCCTAATCATTGAGCTTGAATTAGGTTTTAGATGGGGTGAGCAATTACCAGGGGGTGGGGGGGGGGTACATTGATTGTATCCCCTGCCCCCACTGTGCCCCCCTGCCTCATGATTTTTCCCCCTGCATCTTTGTGCTCAGAATGAGGTGCAGTTTTGTTACACCTTTGGACTTCTGTTATCATTTTAGGCTTACACATTGTTTGCAGCATATTTTTCCAAGAAAGAGCAATTTTTGGTGGGTTCTAGGGGTCCTTGAGGGCTGCATGCAGATTGCAAACCACAATTCCCCATGCTTTAGGAATAGCAGTGCTTTGTTGCTGTTACTGTGTGCCTTCAAGTTGTTTCCAACTTAAGTTGATCCTAAGGCGACCTTACCCTGGGGTCTTCTTGGCAAGATTTGTTCACAGGAGGTTTGCCATTGCCTTCCCTTGAGGCTGAGAGCATGTAACTTGCCTGAGGTCACCCAGTAGGTTTCATGGCCAGGCAGGAAATCAAACTCTGGTCTCCAGAGTCCGTATCCAACACTCAAACCGTTATACCACACTGGCTCTCTAGGTCATATTAAAAGTTTGTTTACTCCAGCATTCCCACCCTCCCAAAATGTGTTTCAGACTATTTTTAATGGCAGATATTGAGTGTTCCTACTATTTTGAACTTCACTGGCCTTTCCTGTCAGAATGTTAAGCTTTGATTGTATACTACGCACTTACTTTCCTGGGAGTAAACCTCATTCAATACTGTGGGACTATGTTCTAGTTAGACTGAATAGGATTGCTTTGCAGACAACTAGTTCATTAAGAAGCAGCTTGCCTCCTCCGCCTTCTTACTATCTTCTTCCAATAAAATCCAGTGGTATCTGAGTGAATTTCAGTTTGTATGCAAATCATAAGATCTGCATTATGGTCTTCACCTAAATTGTTCCTTAGAGTGCAGTCCTAAACATGCTTTTTGGGGAATAAGTATCAAATAAGTTCAGTGGGATTTACTTCAGAGTAAGTATCCATAAGATCAGTTTTAACTTCTTGTATCAACATATGTTCAACTTTAGCTGAAGAAATCATGTCCAAATTGGCTTCTGAACTGGAATCTAATGTAGAGAGAGCTGTGAAATGGCTGGAGAAGATGGAATCATCCTTGTTAAAGGAGGAAGGTATGTTTCAAAGTTTACATAGCCCCATGCAGGACTTTTATTATTTGTTAAAATTTTTATTATATAGAGGTGAGCATTACTGTGGTTTGCAGATAACTTAATATAGGACATGCAATTAATGTTTGCAATTGTAGGGTTTTTATGATATACTCTACTGTATATTTAGCCTCTGTCCTGTGATAGTAGAAATCTTCTTTGCCAAAATGCTTCCTCCATGTCAACTGCTAGAGACATAGAGAGCTCATTCACTTGTTTCTGCATGCGGAGAAAAACACAAGTAGGTTGAGAGTCTCCATGGCAAAAAGAAGGGAATTCCTTAGTGTCCTTGCAAAGTTTATGACTATTTTTCTCATCAAATGTATAACTGCAAATGGGTCTTCACTGTAAGCCATGCATTAATGTGGGCATGCTGGATAGAAGGAATTCCAAAAGGATCAGAGATCTTAAGAATACTGGAGCTGTCTATGCGTAGACTTAGGATGGACAACGTGAGGCTCTCCAGACACAATTGGAATGTAATTCCTAGCAGATTTAGCCAGCAGAGTCAGTAATTAGGAATTCTGGAGTAATATAGTCAGCCCTCCATATCCGTCAATTCTTCATCCATGGATTCAAGCATCCACAGTTTAAAAATATTGAAAATATGTATACATTCCAAAAAGCAAACCTTGATTTTGCCATTTTATACAAAGGGCACCATTTTACTATGCCAATCTATTTCATGAGACTTGAGCAGCCACGGATTTTGTTATCCACCGGGGGGGGGGGCTGGAACGAAACCCCAGCAGATAGCAAGGGGCCACTGTATTCTCAGTAGCATCAAACAGGCCAGGTTTTGCCCCCCTATTGCTTTAGACAATGTTAGAGTATATTTTGTGTCTGTGCATGGTGGTCTTGCTTCACATTGTTTTTGATTGAACTTTTCCCATTCAGCTCCTTACCATTTCATTTTTCCTCACTGGCCTTGCTAACAAACAGAAGTTCAAAGCTGAAACATCTTGGAGCAGCAGTTGTGAGGATCTGTCATTATTAAAATTGAGGCTGGATTCTTTGCTCTACAGTAATGGAGCTGTCAGTTACCATTGGCAAAAAATATTCAGGGAGTGAAACTACCTAGCTGTCCATTTTGAAAGAAGGTATGCAGCTGTAGCAATTAAAAGCATCTGAATGGAGCAAAGAGACAGCTTAACATCCACCAATGCATCATCTTTTGTTCACTTTCCAAAATTTGTGGTTCATCTTCGTGTTCATCTTCTTCCTATGTGTCATTCATCCTTTCATCTCTTTTGTATAGTTTTTCTCTGTGTTGCTTCCATCCTCTTTTTATCTCATCTTGGCCATGTAAAGTGTTCCTATTCTGATCGTAGAGCATCCCTACCCTTGGTTTGAATTTCCCTTTGAATTCACTGATCTTGTGGGAAAAGTCTCCCTTTCCTCCTTTTTTGTTCCTGTTGTCTATTTCTGAGCATTCATTATTATAGTAATTCTTTTTTATCTTTGAGCATTGACATTAAACAGGTGTGTTCATGGTTTTGGTTCTGTTCCTGTTACCTTTTTTTTCTTTTGCTTCTTATCTTTCTTTTATGGCTTGAAGTGTTTCATCTATCATCCATTATTTCTTTTCTTTCTTTTTGACCACAGTTAGGGTCTTTTTTCAGTCTTCCTTTATTATGCCCTGGCTTCTGACCATAGTTCTTTTGGTTCCTGGTTGATATATGTTTAATAGTGCAAAATTATTTCTGACGTTATCTATAAATTCTGTTAAGATGTACTTTCAGATTTGGTTTTGTCATGATGATCGATTTTGTGTTCTTCATCAGCTTTATTCTAATTTTTGATATAAGTAGTTCTTGATCTGTGTCACAGTCAACACCTGGTCTCGTTTTGGACACAAGACGAGATCTTCTCCATCTTCTGCTTCCAGTTATGTTGGCTATCTGATATTTATATTGGCCATCTGGTGATACCCCATGTGTACAGTCTCCTCTCAGGTTGTATGAAGAAGGTATTTTTGATGAATTGGTTTTGGCCTCACAAAATTTTATCAGTTGCTCCCTAGCTTCATTTCTTGATCCTAGTCAGAATTTTCCTACAGTTTTTGATTCTTCTGTGCTTCCTACTTTCACATTCCAGTTGCCCCTGGTTAACAAGAGATCCTGTTTCATTTTGTCAGTTTCTTCCTGGACTCCATTGTAGTATTTCTCAATTTCTTCTTCCTTGGCCGTGATTGACACATATACTTGGATTATGGTGAAGTTTATTAATTTTCCTTGAAGTCTTACTGACATGATTTGATCTGATTTTGCAATGTAACAAACAACTGCATCATTCCAAATAATGAATTTGCGAGAAAGTGGGTTTGATATGTAGTTTGCACTTATGGCTTTGATTTTTTTCCTTGATGAGTTTCTTCTCCTTTCATTTTAAACTAGAGTCTGACTTTGACAAAGACTTGAATGGTGAAGTAAGAGATGAAGAGGTAACATTTGAAGAACTGCAACCCAAAGAGCCCTCAAAGAAGGGAAGAAAAAGAGGAAGAAGAAAATAGTTTTTAAAAAAACTACAGAAGTTAACTTTTTTGTTGACTTGGACTTTGTTTTATTATTTTTAATTGCCATTGAAGTGGTAAAAATTTGGCTGAAAATTGAAATGTGAAATTGTACTAGCAAAAATTCACTCCCCCCAACATAATCATTGGTTTCTATTTAAAAAATAATAATCAGATTTTGAATATAATCAGCTCCCAGCAGTGAAACAGTCCAGAACAGTATATTTGGCAGAGAAACTCACATTTTTGAAAGAAAACTAAAGTGAGAGGGTAGGGTTTGGATACAGGGGAGCATCCTTAACTCTTTGCTTGCCTGCCCCTTTTTGCTTGTAATGGTCCTCTCCATTCTTTTACAAGCTTCTCATTTTCAGATTGCACCCTCCTCCCAGCTACTTTGCAGCTTGAAGAGGTCTGGGTTTGTATTCTGCCTCCATTTAATGTGATGGTAATTCCATTTTTGAAACCCATTGTATTAGTAACTGGAATGTATCTGTAAATAATAAACTCATTTCTTTTAGTTGTCATCTTCTCTATTTGCTATTCCTTGCTTTCCAAAGCACATAATTAGTTCTCTATCTATTCACTGAGCAAGGAAAAGTGACAACAAAAAAGTGGGTTTTTAAAGTTCATAAAAATATTTTCTTGTAGGAAATTTGTTCATGCGAGTGAAAAGCCACTGTGAATTTTTGAGGCCTTATGCCTACTTTTACTGGGTCTCCGAAACAGAGGTAAGACTAGGATTGATCCTATTTTTGTAACTTGTTTTGATATCAACTGTCCTTTATCTGTTTTAAAATACATTTTTTCAGAGATCCATTGGGGTTTATATACATTTTTATAGTGAATAATTTTGTACATTTGAAATTCCAAAAGGAAATGTATTCAAATTGTAAAAAAATAAAAAAATAAAACAAAAATTGATACTACAGCATGTTGTTTTCAGTAGTTCACTGGACCTGTAGAATTTATCTAGCTGAAGTCACTCATCATTACTACATCTCTCCTGTGATGTTCTAGAAAGGCATCATCCAACTCCTCAGTCTGATTTGGGGGGTCAGTAGTTGATTCGGACAATAACATTCCCGTTGTTTTCCCTCCCCTTTAATTTTTATCCAGATGCTCTCCATCTGGCTTCCAAGATTTAAGTCCTGAATCTCTTCAGAGGTGTTAACTTCCCTGACATACAATGCTATTTTCCCTCCTTTCCTATTTGGCCTATTTCTCTTTTAAAAAGTTATACCCCTTTATTACTACATTCCAATCAGGAGACTCATCGCACCAGTTTTCAGTGATGCCTTTTATATATCATATTTGCTTTATTGTGCTAGGAGTTCAAGTTCATCGTTCATTCAAGTCCTCCTTTCATCCACCATCTTGAGGGAGAGGAAAGCAGGCTAGCTCCAACAGGCCTGCCTGGAAGAAGATTAACCATCCATTAAGAAGCCAAGCCCTCCAGTCCATCTTCCTTGGTCCAGACCTCAGAGGTAGAGAAGACTGCCAGACCTCATCCCCTTCCCCGCTACCATTCCCTTCTCCTTTTGTGTCATGTCTTTTTAGATTGTAATTAGAGAACTGTCTAATTAAAAAGATTGTATGTACAGCACTGTGTAAATTTACAGCGCTTTCTAAATAAAGGTTAATAATAATAATAATCTTGTTTATTTCCCATGCCCTGTGCATTACTGTAGAGACATTTAAGACTATAGATAGATCCTCCCCTCTAGCTGCTTTCCCTCCCACTATTGTATCCTTGCACTATTTGCCATGTTCTCTCTATAACAATTTGATTATTATCTCCAGCCCTTGATGAATTCCTGCCTTCCAAAATACTATCTCCCTCCCACCCCCAGAACTCAGTTTGAAGCCCTCCTGATCAAATGTTTCAGGCTATTGGAAAAGCATTTCTGGCAACTGGCGTGATGTGCAATTCATCCCTTGCTACAAGTCCTCACTCATGAAACTCAGGCCATGATCCAAGAATCCAAATTGTTTTCAGCAGCACCATCTGTAGAGCCAGTTGTTCACATCCACTATTTTCCTTTCTTATCCTGGACCATGCTGTTCACCTGGGAGAAGAGATGAGATAACAATCTGTGCATCCAGCTCTTTCAGCTTCCTACCCAGAGCCTCATAATACCTTGTGATATTTGGAAGGCTGTGCACTTCCTGAGATGTCTTGTCAGGCCCACAAACCACAGATCCCGTCCACCTCAGCAAGGAATCCCTCACTACCTCTACATGCCTCCTCTGAGGCTTAGCAGTGGTGGTAATTCCTAGATCCCCTGCACTTTCCCTGACGAGTGTCCCTGCTGCCTTTCCTCATCATCCCTGGTAAAGAAGAGAGAGCTTCAAATCAATTCTGGAGCTGCAAGCTCACAGAATGATCCCTGTTTCCCTACTTCTGTGTGTCAAACGTGTGTAACGCCATTTTTCAAGAAAGGAACTTGGATGGAGGGTCAGTGTTCTGTGTGATGGGTGGAAAACATTACTAAAGATAATTTTATAAAGGGTATGGAATGAGAAGTCTTGCTGAAGAAACAGCAACATGGCTTGTGGAAAGCTTAGTACTCTCTCACACATACTTCACCAACTGCATGACCTTTTAAAATTAAGGATTTAAAGCAGAACATATATACAGACTAATTTTTAATTCAGAAGTTTTAATAACTACACGAGATTCAGATGTCATCCATGGGAAATGCAGCATGGTCCCTATGTAACATCGGAAGAACCGACTGACCCATTAAAATCCATACAAAGTTAGTAAAACATTTGAATAACACACACATATATATATAGACACACACACACACTATTCAAAAGTTTTAGTGTTGTAAAATAAGGGCTGACAGTTTGTATTATATTGCTATCCTTTCAACATTCTTCAGTCATATTAACATTCAAGTCGACAAAAATAATCCAGTAGGTATGGTTTGTTTAGGATAATGAAAAGCATTAGATAAAGTGCTTCATCAACGAACATAGCAATTGGGGTCAAGAGGAGAGTTTGTCTTACCAATGAGTAAATGGTCAAAGAATAGGAGGCAGGGTGGCTAGTGGCTTCCATGTCAGTGAGATGATGAATGTGCTCTGGATTATACTGGGAGATAAGGTTCAGCACTTTGGATAGTGCATTTAAAGTGTGGACTAAATCCAAAGCAGATTTCACTGGTCCACTAACCTGGAGGAATGAGCTTGTTTATTCCTATAAATAAACCCAGCTTGCAATGAAGGAGTGTAAACAACCGGATCCTCCAAGCAACTGCATTGGGACTAGTGCTTGTTCAAAAATAACTTGAGTGGGGAATGAAGTGAATATCTTGAGTGGGGAATGAAGTGGAATTTTTTTTTCTGAAAATGATTTGCAGAGGCTGAAACAAGTATATAGTGAAGTGTTCTGAAAGAACCTCTTCCAAGTGTGGGCATGAAAATGTCTGGTGGGGTTCAGTGTAAGCAAGTATAAACTAATACACGCTGGAGCAAAAATTCACATACACCCTCATGGGACTGGGGCTGGCAGTGACTTGTTGGATTTGTGGACAGCTTGATGAACATTTTAACCCAAGGTCAACAGCTGTAGGGGAAATGGAGGGAAAGCATAAAGCATCTCCCCTGACCACACAAAGCCGAACACGTCTCCGAGGGATTTGTCGTCTTGCGTCCAGGAACAGAACTGGGGACAGTGGCTGTTGGTGGCAGTGACGAACAGGTCGATTCGGGGGGGTCCCCCACCAAGAGAAAAGGTCGACCGTGTCCGGGTGGAGCCTCCACTCGTGACAGACCAAAGAGGCCCGGCTAAGCTGGTCCGCCAATTCGTTCTCGTCTCCCGGCAGGTGGATCGCCTGGAGGAGGACACGTCTTGGGATGCACCAATCCCAGATTTGCAAAGTGATGTTGAGGAAGGTTCTGCACTTGGTGCCCCCTTGTTTGTTGATGTAGTACATCACTGTCGTATTGCCTGTCCTCAACAGGACCACCTTGTTGGAGACGCTGGATTCGAATGCTTTCAGTGCTTTTTCTACAGCTAGCATCTCGAGGACATTGATGTGGAGAACCGCTTCCTGTGTGGTCCGCTTCTCCTTCACTTAGAGGTTGAGGAGATAAGCGCCCCATCCTTCTAAGGACACATCTGTAGTCAAGGTCAACTGCAGTTGGGGCTGAGTGAACGGCATGCCAACGCAGACGTTGTGGGAGTCTAGCCACCACAGCAGGGAAGTTGATACCAGTCTCAGTACGGTGAGCCACTTGGTCGGAGAGTCTCTCATGGGATCGAAAGCCGACAGGAACCACGCTTGGAGGGGCCAAAAATGGAGCCTTGCCCACGTAGTCACGAACGTTATCAAGGCCATGTGACCCAGAGCTACCTGAACGTCTCTGGCCCTCACTCTCCTGTGGGCTAGAACAACCCTTGTCGCTGAGGCCAAGGCTAAGAAGCAGCCCCGAGGGAGATACGCGGTACAGTCTTCGGAGTCGAGGACGGTTCCGATGAATCTGACCTGAATCCACAGGGTGAAGAAATTTGCCAAGAAAACCCCATGATACGGGTAACTTTAGGGTTGCTGTAAGTTGCAAACAACTTGAAGGGACACAGCAGCGGCAGAAGTGAGGAAGGGCAACACAGTGTTCAAGGAGCTAATACGCTTGATAAAGCTTTATTTTTATAGCTCTTTTATTTTCATAATAAGTGTTCTCATAAGCAACAAAATTCTCCAAAAGATGTCAATGTGTGCTGACCCTTCCATCTCTATAGAGACATGAATCATACAAACCACCAGATATTGAACTGCTAACTCCTTGAAGTCCTAGCAATATAATCCATGGTGATGAATACTAGAAACTGCAGTGCAATAACATATAGAAAGCCATGTGATTCCAATCACTGTGTTAGTGGGGAACCTGGAAGTTGTGGACCAAAAAGATAACATTCCACACTCAAGGACATACTCCCACCCTCCTCTTTCTAGCTTTCGCATTCAAACTGATCAGCAGAGGTCAGTGTAAGACAAGCTGCCTCTCAGAGAAGCTTGTTTGCTGTTTGTCCTGGGATACTCAGTGAAAAGATGACTAACATTCCTCCAAGGAACGCTAGACTTCCCCAAAACACAGCTTGAAAATTATTGAGGTAGAAAGCACGCATGTGGCAAACATATTTTGAATGCCAGCCGAGGCTTCAAATATATTTTTAACCAGAGCTGTTTAAAGTGAACTACCCAGACGCTGTTTCATCTTGCCCACATATACAGCAGTGCTGCAAATACTCTTGTGATTAAAACCAGGCGTTTAGGAAGTGGGCGTGCGTGTGGAGGATGGCACAAGAGCATCTCTGTCTCTCCTTTTTATCCAGCTAAGGAATAAAACAAATCCTGCTTGCTAGCAGATGGCAGGGGGAGTGGGAGTGGAATCTATTATGCTATGTTTGGGCATCTTTTGTTGCTCCCCCTGAAACGGTGTGTGTGTTTTAATTATTGTATATTATGAAAGCAAAAAGATGAAGAAAGTTTTGATTTCATAAAATGAGAGAAGAGAGGCAGGAATCTTGTTTGAAGCTTATTGAACAGCATTCCTTCATAAGCTAAAAACATCCTTTCACAGGTAATGAGAATGGGACAGTGAAGTGTAACTTATGCATGCTTGCTCCGAAGGAAGTCGGGGAGCCTTGCTGTTGCGGAAATTGCACAGGAATGATTGTAGGACTATTTGTTTTGTTTTTATACCCTTTCTCTCAAAGCAGCATGTTACAAAATCGGTTATAGGTGTCAGCCTTAGGAATCCTGCAAGCTCTTTTTATCTATGGAAACTGCATGCATTACAAACAAAAATACTGTGCAGCAAGGAGAAACTGAACTCTGCAACCTATATGAGGCAGAAGTACAAATGCTTGCCGTTTTGAAGCATTCTTCCTTTGGGGAGATGCAACAAGGAAATGGAAGCCACTTTCAGATTTGCCCACATGCTGTGTTTATGAATGAAAGGGTTAGCAAAGCATAGGCCACAGTGGCTCCCCAGCTGTTGCACTGCAACTCCCAATGGCCTTAACTGGCATAGTCAATGTGAGCAATAATAGGAATTTCAATACAAATGTTCTGGAGGTTAACAGTTGTTCACCCCTGGGTTAGTAATTTGGTTTTATGGGGGTGGGGGACTGAGCATTAACATTTCTATACCACTTCATACTGAAATAGGCAGTCTAAGTGGTTTACAACATGTAAACCAATTGCCCCCAACATGTTGGGTACTCATTTTACCAATCTCTGAAGGGATGGAAGGCTGAGACAACTTTGGATCGAACTCACAGTGTTGTGGCTGCAGTACCGGCATTTAACCCGATACATTTCAGACAGTGCTGGATACTGGCTTTTATGCTGCTATACACGGTGCATTATTACTAAATTAAAACTGACTAGTTTCTCCAGGCAATGTTGTTTTCATTTCAAATACTTATCTCTAAAGAAAATGAAAATAGCAAAAGAAAAATCAGTGTTCAAAGCAGCAAATAACAGAGAGCCAGCTAAAAATATCCCAGAGGTCTCTGAAGGGCCAAATTGTCTGCCTCTCCCCAGAACAAGATGCATGGATTCTGCTCACCTTGAATAATCCAGTTCATTTAACTATCTGAAAACTAACAATACTGTCAAGCAGTGTTCCCAAGCAACAAGTGTATTTTTGTTGTGTAGACCAACATTTTCACAGCTCAGTGAACCATAGGCCATTGACTGACTTTCCCTGATTTATTGTATTGAATATCGATTTATTGTTTCCCGCTGCATGGATGCATTGATGTTTAGGCTACAATGGGATAAATCCAGAGGCTCAATGCACCCTTGTCAGATGGTGCCCTTGCTGCCACCCAATTTCAGCACTGCAGCATTGAAACAAAACACATTTAGGAGCTAAAACAAGTCTTCTTGTGGTAATATTCTCCCCAGAAAAAGATGCATGGATTCGGCTCAACTTGAATACTCCAGTTCATTTATCTACCCTGCTATGAACCATGTTTTAGCTGAAAACACAGTGGCAGTCATTTTGGAGAAGCCACAAGTTCTTGTTAAAATAATTTCTGGTTGTTGCCATACCTCCAAATGTTGGCAGTACATGACAGTAGGACGAGGTACATTCATGGAAGGATCCAAGAGCTGACTTTGAATCCCATGCCTATTGCTGTTATCTGCTGGTGCCATTCATAATATAAAAGTTGAGTCTTGGGATCATATCCTACTGGACTCAGTAGGATTTATTTCTCAGTAGATATGTATAGGATTGTACAGTTAGTCAAAATGATTATGACAATGGCATATTAGAAATATTATAATACTGGAAATTTGACATACTGGAAAGAGGAATTGCTTTACTGATGCTAATGCACTTTAATTTTACAGTCCTTTGTCTCTGTCCACATGTAGCCAAGAAAGGAGTGGCTTCTGCCTGCATTGAGATTCCTCCAGACCAGGGGTCTCAAAACTTTTTTGTGTCACTGTCTTTTTCCTCTTGGGTGACAACCCTAGCACACACACACATCCAACACCTATTCCTTGTTATTAGGCCAGCTGTGTCTATCTTAACCGAGCTCAGGTTGCCATTGCCTCCTCTTCCACCTCAGCCTTGCATGTCTGAATACAGCAACAGGGACAGTAGAGGGTCAGACCTGCTGCTCTATCTTGCTTGTGCCAGCCTTACTGCCAAAGGAAAGCCAGCTCCCAAGGCGAATGGGTGCAAAGAGCGCAGTGACAGAACAGCTGGTAAAGCAGCTCTATAGAAGCCTCTCACCTGTGTTTGCCTTTGCTACAAGGTTGGCATGAGGGAGAGGCTTCTTGCTCACTGCTCAAGTGGCTGCTTAGTTGGTACTTCCACCCTGAGAGCAGCAACTGAGCAGCTATGACTGGGTGCAAAGGGAGAAACTTCTCCCTGGTGAGGAAGGACTCAGTCTTTCTTTGCTGGGGTGGAGAGGAGCATAGCTGACTTCAAACTTTTCTCCTCAGTAAGGAAGCATTCTTGATCTGAGAGAGGCAAAGAATCGACCTCAGATACTTGGCCTTTTCCTTCCCCAGAAATGTGCCTTCCCCACACAATTTGGCTAATAAAGATATCACTTTTTGTGGATTTTAGATTTTGTTTTATTTTGCTGTACAGCCAATGTGGCTACCCCTGAATATGTTTCCTGGAGAGTTGATGTTTGGCATAAATATTGCCTTACATAACATAAAATCTTAACCCAACATGTACACAAGAAAAGATTAATCACAGTCAGGTCCCCCCCCCCCTTTTCTTTCTTTCTCTCTCTCTCTCTCTCTCTTTCCCTCCTCAAGGATATTTGCCCTACTTTCTGCCTTCCCAATGCTTTCCATCTGATTGATACGCAGACAGGATTAGCCCTCTGAGCTGAAGATTTTGCAAAGAAAAATTTTACTGAAGGCTGCCACTGTGTAAATTTTAAAAACCCTAGACTTGTGCTGGGTCCAGGAAAGCATAAGGAGAAAAATAGTTTATATAATCTAAAAGCATATTATTTCTCCACAAGATTTAAAACATTTCCTACTATTCTCATTTGACTATTAATAGCTTAATGGAGCTTTATGATAGTCTACTGTTGAAGCAAATTCAACAGCTTCCCCATCCCTGATATGAACAGATGCATGGTTTACTTAGCTCATAACTTTTGGTGCTTTCTGCTAATACAAAGTGAGTGATATCTGGCTAAACTTCACTGTTAAACATTCACATAATAAATCACTGTTTTGAAGCAAAAGTGTGAAGCCTTCTTATTTGCTTCTTCTCTTTCATCAAGTGTTTCCTGACCTGGAGTCCTTGTCTCCTTCTTATGTCCTTATTGCCTGCCAATTTAGAGCCATTATTAGAATTGCTATTTTGTACTGTACAAAAGTGGATCACCAGTATGTCAGCATTCACCTACAATATGATTCCATTACTTTCTACTATCCATTTTTCTAATGGATACAGAAGCCTAGTTGGGACCATGTGAGTCACAGCTGGAGCTCTAAAAAATCTCATATTTGAAAATATAACACAGCAGGTGTCCTTACATTTTTGTTTTGAAAAAGGCCTAAGAGTTCAACAAAATCTAGAACAACTTAACTGCAACCCTTGGTTTTTTCCTCTTCAGTTACAGATATGTGTTGCAAAACTAAGTGGCTAGGGTTAACACCTGCATTTTCTAACTCTTTTGAAATCAAGAGAATGCACACTCTGAATTCTCTGCAAATTACCTGTGTGCAGCCAAAAAGAAAGAGACACCTCAATGGGTGGTATATGAAACTCTTCAAGCAGTTAAGGACAGATAAGAAGCAAAAGTAAAGAGGAGAGAAATAGGGTCAGAATCCTTAATGCAACTGTTCAGTGACTTGTCTACAGGGACAAAGAGAACTAATATAATAATCAATGCAGAGAAATAGAAGATGACAACAAAAAGGGAAGGACAAGAGATCTTTCCCACAAGATCTGAGAAACTAGAGGGAAATGTAAATCAAGTATAGGGATGCTATATGACCAACAAGGGAACATACTGCATGCTCAAGAAATAATAAAAAGACAATGGAAACAATACACTGAAGAACTAGATGAAAGAGATGAAACGATGACCGATTCATTCAAGGAAGAACCATTTGAAGATGAACCTACAATTTTAGAAAGCACAGTGGAAGCTTCTCCACCTTCTGCTTCCAATTATGTTGACTATTTGATTTCTATATTGGCCATCAGGTGATAGACATGTATACAGTCACCTCTTTGGGTGCTTGAAGAGTGTGTTTCCAATGAAAAAGGTTTGCAAACTGCCTTGTAAATTTTAGAGCCGTATCACATTACAAAAGTTAAGCCGATACAGAGTGCTAGGAAAATCCATTTGGCAAAAGGCATGCTTTTATTATCATCCCTCTGTAAGGAGAACCTAAGTGCTACAATGTCATGTGGATAGGTAGGCAGAAAGCTGCTTCTCAGCCTCTCCATCTTAGCTTGCTTTTGTAGTGCAATAAGGCTCCCAAGTCAGTCACTCTCCATTTCTTAATCCTAGGACAAATTTTCCTACAATCTTGGATTCTGCTCTGTTTCCTGTATTTACATTCCAATCAACTATGATTAACAAGAAATCCTGTTTCGGTCAGTTTCCTCTTGGAACTTCTTTCAGTTCCTTCTTCCTATAATATGTGTTGTGCAGCTTCAGACTTTCCTTCACCTCTGAGCATGTCAATTGTCAATTCATTGTAGCAGATGTTCAAAAGGGGTTTACCTTGTCTCCTTCTGTGCAGTCCTAACAAGCATTAGCTGTGGTGCCAATGCCGTCGTCTCTGAGAGATCCTCCGTCAGTATCAGCCTCCACTTGTGCTGCTGCCCTGTACCTTCTTTGGCACATTTAGTCTGGCTCTTCAGCAAAAATCTGATTTGGGAGACCCTACTAGCAGCAGTGTAGTTTGGCTATCCTAATCGGATAATCTGAGAAGAAAAAGTCCTGTTTTATATTTTAAGTACCATAATACTTAAGTCCCCCCTGTTTCAGTCATTTGACAAATCTGGTCACTCTCACTTTATTGAATCAATTGGGTTGGAATAAACTGAGAGAGATGGGAGTGAAATCTTTATGGCAATCCAGTCACATGTGTGTGAAAACACTAATTTAGACTTTTAAAGCAGCAGGAAAGAAAGTACATCATGACCTCTGACTGGCTTTCCCCCCGAGCTAACGCTGTAATTGCGTAGTTCACAAACAGGCCGATTCCTTTTGTGTGACTTCCCAAGCAGTTCAAAGAATGAGGGATGCTATATTTGAACAAGCTGGCCAGTGCCAAAATATTTTAAAAGCTTTGTGAATCTTTTGGAATGAAACATGGATAGCTGAGAAAACAATACATTATGCTGCACCTCATTACAAGCTGTTTTCTAGACCTGTTTTTTGGCAACACTTTTCTCCATTTTAATTCTCTTTAGTCACTTCTCCCTTTGAAAACAAAATATATTAATGGTAAAGACAGTTGATTAAAGTCATCTCGACTCCCTGTGCTTCACTGAAACTTAGACTTAAGGAAGAAAACTATCCACAGGGCATTGTAGATGATGCAGATAAGTTGTCATGGCAGCAAAGAAGAGTCTCCAGGCTCTCGGCCTAATGATGAATCTTCCATGGCATGGTGGCCCTGCTCTTAATAAGCAGGGAGGGATTAGACATGGATTCCCAAGTCTGTCCACAGAAAATTTCCTTTGGCAATTTCTTCATAGGTTTGTTCTGCAACTATACCAATTTTGTTTCTAAGAGATTCAGCAGGACTGACTTCTGAGTTGCCATATGCTTCTAATCAGGTTGCTAACTTTATTATCTGAATTAAGGACTATAAGCATATATAGGCCTGTTACAGACTGCCAAAATAAAGCTGCTTCAGGTCTCTTTGGAGGTATGCTATTTAAATGATGCATGAGTCCTAAGAGTCCGGAGGTTGCGCCAAAGCCACATTACATTCCTAAACACTGGAGTACAGCTTTTGGTGCAGCTTCCGGATTCTTAGGATGCATGCATCATTTAAACAGCATACCTCCAAAGAGACCCGAAGCAGCTGTGTGCTGACATTTCCCCCCATATCCCCTTTCTCTCTTTTTTATGTTTCCTTCTTTGTTTTTTCCCTTCAGTAAAAACAACAGTCATAAATCATATATGATTAACTTTCCCAGAGCTCCTGATTGAAATTGGATGCAATCAGTTTGGCTAATTATGAATCTATAGCTGCATCCACACTGCAGAAATAATCTGGATTGACACCACTTTAACTGTCTTAGCTCAGTGCTTTGGAATTCTGGGAAGTGTAGTTTGTTTTGGCACCAGAGCAAACCTATTTCTCCTTAGTCCCCCAGCCATTTGCCACAGTTTCTAGACAGCTGTATCTATCCCATAGCCTATCCTACTCTGTTCCTGCCTACACTCTGCTGGATGCTGGCCATCATCAGTGTTGAAGTAAGATCTAAATGCCTGTCCAGCTAATTTCTTTATGTGGAATGGGTGATGGTGACATGGAACCATTTTGCCCATTGTCTCAAGCAGCAAAACATCTTGGGCCAGCCTTGCATATCTGGCTAAAATCAAAATAACCCCCTTTGAGGTCTAAATCCATCCCAGTTGGTTCATCATCATGGCAGGGATGGGAATCATGTGGCCCTCCATATACCTGTGAACTACAACACCCATCAGCACTGGGCAGCAAAGGATTTATGGGAAATTGTCCAACTTCATTGGGAGGGCCACGGATTGCCCACTCTTTCCCTATGATCTGAAGGCTGTTTGGGCTTCTCCTGAGCTGCTATTTATATAACATAAACTATGCATGCTGTTTACATTAACACAGCCAGTTTCACATCTAGTTTGCCCTCAAGACTAAAACAGCGTTGATGGTAATGCCAAGTTCCCGGCCATTGGTGCTAACATTAAGTCTCCTGTCTTTGGCAATGGAGTAAAATATCAATCTTGTTGATGAGCAATGCATCAGTATTGGAGGATGTGTGCCGCTTTGTAGTTATTCGGACTGAATTAAACATACATAATTGCATAATGTTCCAAATTCTTTGATTTGTTTGCCACATCAGAATGATGCAGTCATATTTTTCAATGCCATATAATTTCCTGTATAATCAGACAAATTGCTCTTTGTTCTATAATATGCATGGGAAATTAACATTGTTTCCTCCTTGTTCTCTGTTCCCCCTACTCCCCACCTTAACACACAAGTGAATATATGCCCAAAGAGTGGTTGTTGTTGTTGTTGAGGCATTGGCAATAAATAATTATTCAGTATTTTTTCCCAAGGTCTTTTTTTTCTGTAGGGGGAAAAATATAATAGAGTGTAACTACTAGGGACATGGCACTGTGGTGAAATGAAGCCTAATGATCCACAATGAAATGGATTCAAGCAGCAACAACCCACATGTTCTCAGTTGATGTGCCCGAGGCAGAGAGAGACCTGAGAGAGGAGCTGCGTGACTCTCTTTTTGGGATAACATTGTGTATCAAAGAGGATGGATGCCCTTTAGACAGCTACATCTGCAGATTTCCTTTCCCTTGGGAGCACCTAATTTTGGAAACGAGGTTAATGTGAGCTCATGTGTGGTGAAGTAAACACAACTTTATCCCTTCAGCCTTATTTTCCTTTCCTCCCTGATGCAGATGGGAGTTGGCACTCTTTAACTGTTCACTTTGTTGTTCAAGGTCAACCAGGGCTTTCACACCACATTCATGAGAGTGCACTTTACAGCATACGCAGAGAAAAGCATGGATCAAACTAGACAACAAAGTGATTCACCCCCATCCACCCTCAGTGTCTCTTGCCCCTGCAGTGCAAGAGGTTTGACACAACCCAATCTCACTCCAAAAAGCTAAGTGAAGCATAGAATCACAGAATCATAGAGATGGAAGAGACAACAAGGGTCACCTAGTCCAACCCTCTGCCATGCAGGAACTCACAATCAAAGCAACCCCAAGAGGTGACCATCCAGCCTCTGTTTAAAGACCTCTCAAGAAGGAGACATCACCATTCTCCAAGGGAGCATGTTTCACTATCCAACAGCTTTTACTGTCAGGAAATTCACCATTTTGGTCACCCTCCTTTGGACATGTTCCAACTTCTCAACATCCTTTTTGAATTGTTCTGTCCAGAATTGGACACAGTATTCCAGGTGTGACCAAAGCACAATAGAGTGGCAGTATTACCTCCTTTGATCTAGACACTATACTTCTATTGATGCAGTCTAAAATCACATTGGTCTTTTCAGCTGCCGCATCACGCTGTTGACTCATGTTCAACTTGTGGTCTACTAGGACTCCTGGATCCCTTTCACATATAGCCTTGTTAAGCCAGGTGTCCCCCATCCTATATCTGTGCATTTCATTTTCCCGCCCTAAGTGGAGTACCTTACATTCTTCACTGTTGAAATTAATTTTGTTTGTTTTGGCTTAGCTTTCTAATCTATTCAGGTCATTTTGAATTTTCATCCTGTCCTCCGGGGTATTAGCTACTCCTCCTAATTTGGTGTCACCTGCAAATTTGATAAGCATGCCCTCTATTCTTTCATTTTGTCCTTCACCTGAGACAGCAACCAGGGACTCTGGATAGAAGAAAAGAGATACCGAGTCACTAAATGTTTCACACCCAGGGTCCACAGTATGAGCTTTCTAGATCAGCAGAGATGTTACTTTCTAATTATAGGGCACATCCAGTGTGTGGGTCTATGTGCCTTCAAATCGCCCATCATCTTTTAGTGATCCCATGAATTTTATTGGGTTTTCCTAGGCAAGGAATATACTCCTCTGAAGTATAGCCTACAGCACTTGGTATTTGCTGGCAGTCTCCCATCTAAGTACTAACCAGGACAGACCCTGCTTAGCTTCTAATATCAGATGAGATTTGTTAGCCCCTGACCTCCTCTTAATTGTGGAGGATATTGCCCATTCTGTTTTAGAATATAGTGATTATTTTGATGGTGTATATTTCCCTGTTGCTGACCAGGATGAGAGTGGTCAACCTTGGGAAAACTGTTTTTATTGTGTGATTGTAACAAAGATGTGACTTTTAGAATTGCTAAATTCCTGGTCTTGACCTTATGCTTGGGGGCAAAGAGCAAAGGCAATGTTTGTAATATATTTGTATGATGGATGTTGGCTAATTACAATACAATTTTGACTGACTGACAAATTCTAATTACAGGCGGACCTCTGTTAGCAAAGCCTCTAACAAAGAATAGCAACAGCAATAGCATTTACAGTACATTTCTATACTACTTCATAGTGAACTCAGCACTCTCTCAGCGGTTTATAATCTATAAGCCAGTTGTCCCCAACAAGATGGGTACTCATTTGACTGACCTACAAAAGTATGGAAGGCTGAGTCAACCTGGAGGCCCCTGGGATTGAACTCACAACATTGCTGCTGCAGTACTGGCATTAAACCACTGTGCAACCAGAGCTGCACTTGAAAGCTTCTTCCAAACTGCATCCAGGGACATACAGCAGCATACAACAGGCAAGATAAACAGCAGCTCCCTCCAGATTATCTTACTGAGCATGGATGCCATGCAAAAGGAAGAAAAGTAGGCCTTCCTTACCAGATCTACCCAGAGCATAGATCTGTTTGGTCACCAAAATGGAAGTCATACGAAAAGTGGAGGCTGGTGAGGGAAACAAAAATGTCCATGGATGCATTTTTGAAGAAGCTTTCAAGTGATTTCTAGAAGATGGGATTTTTTTGTTTGTTTTTTTACTTATGCAAGCGTTACACAACTTGGTTGTTTCATTTAACATGTGTACATAAGTTTTGGATAAAAGGTTTGCTGAAATCTATTGAACTGCTCTTTTTGTGGGTGTGGTGTTGGAACCTTCCACCCACCGCTCTGACCACATCTCTCCTGTGTTGGCATCCCTTCACTGGCTCCCTCTCCCTTTCCGCATTCAGTATAAGCTGCTGCTGTTGACATTCAAAGCCCTCCATGGACTGGCCCCTCCTTACTTATCAGACCTTCTTTCTCCTCACCTTCCCACCAGGGCCCTTCGTTCTGGTAGTCAAGGGTTCCTGTCTCAGCCCAGGATTTCCTCTGCCCCATCCCGGATTCGCCCCTTTTCACTTGCTGCCCCTCACTCCTGGAACCTTCTTCCTCCACAAGCAAGAGCCATCACTTCATTAACCAGCTTCAAAACGGAGTTGAAAACCATCCTATTCAGAGAAGCCTTCCCAGGCATCGCATAATTGTCGCTTACTATCTGATGTTCTGTTGTTGACTGTTTATCGATCCATTTTCTGTATTGCTATGTACTGTATATGTATTATCCTACTTGTGAGTATGTGTTTTCCCTGGATAATGATTAACCTTCCATTTTGAAGCCAAGCCCTCCCTTCAGTCCATCTGCCTTGGTCCAGGCCTCGGAGGTTGAGAGGAACTGCTGGACCTCTTACCCT
Organism: Sceloporus undulatus; assembly: GCF_019175285.1. Taxonomy (NCBI): domain Eukaryota; kingdom Metazoa; phylum Chordata; class Lepidosauria; order Squamata; family Phrynosomatidae; genus Sceloporus; species Sceloporus undulatus. The sequence continues at coordinate 59,783,405 of NC_056527.1, read as the reverse complement.
TTCCTGTCACCACTCCCTTCTCCTTCTGTGTCATGTCTTTTTAGATTGTAAGCCTGAGGGCAGGGAACCGTCTAACTAAAAAGATTGCATGTACAGCGCTGTGTAAATTTACAGCGCTTCATAAATAAAGGT